>NW_019957535.1:1938607-2006020 GCF_002910315.2 Salvelinus sp. IW2-2015 | reverse complement strand
CGGTTTTAGAAACTAGAGAGTGTTTTCTATCCAATAGTAATAATAATATGCATATTGTACGAGCAAGAATTGAGTACGAGGCCGTTTGAAATGGGCACCTTTTATCCAGGCTACTCAATACTGCCCCTGCAGCCCAAAGAGGTTAACCCTTTCCAGAGTGACTTACAGGAGCAATTAGGGTTTAAGTGCCTTGCTCAAGGACACATTGAGAGATTTTTCACCTCGTCGGCTCTGGGATTCGAACCAGCGACCTTTCGGTTACTGGCCCAAWACTCTTAACTGCTAAGCTACCTGCCGCCCAAAGATGTTCAGAGAAAATCGCCCTTGAATTTGGTCCGTTTTCAGCACGGCGCTGTTTACATTCTGCACTTTGCAATGCAATTCCTACTGTAGAAGACATGTCTGATATTTGGCATAACTTGTAGCTTGCTTGCTACTTATTTAACAGGATAATGTGCTAGCTAGCTGTTTAATATGTCTACGAGTTAGTGTGTCCTAGCAAGCTAAACAGCTATAGTGCCTAAAGAAAGTATTCATGCACCTTGATGTATTCCAAATTGTCACCAGCCTAAATTCAAAATGGATTAAATCGAAATTTTAGCAAATGTATTCTATATGAAATACAGGTCTCATTTACATAAGTATTCACACCCCGAGTCAATACTTTTTGTAGAAGCACCTTTGGCGGCAATTAMAGCTTTGAGTAGTCTTGGGTATGTCTGTATCAGCTTTCCACATCTGGATTTGGGGGTTTTCTCCCATTCTTTCTTGCAGATTTTCTCAAGCTCTGTTATATTAGATGGGGAGCGGCGGTGAACAGCAATCTGAGTCTTACCACAGATTTTCATTCTGATTCTAGTCTTGGCTTTGGCATGCCTTTTTGCAAACTCCAGGTGTGCTGTCCTGTGCMTTTTTTCGCAGTGCATCTCCTCCTCATGGACTGCACCAGATTTGCCAGTTCTTGCTGTGAGATGTTACCCCACTCTTCCACGAAGGCAAGTTTCTGGGGGGAATGGCCCTAGCTCTCACCCTCCGATCCAACAGGTCCCAGACGTGCTCAATGGGATTGAGATCGGGGCTCTTCGCTGGCCATGGCAGAACACTGACATTCCTGTCTTGCAGGAAATCACGCACAGAACGAGCAGTATGGCTGGTGGCATTGTCATGCTGGAGGGTCATGTCAGGATGAGCCTGCAGGAGAAGGGTACCACATGAGGGAGGAGGATGTCTTCCCTGTAACACACAGCGTTGAGATTGCCTGCAATGACAACAAGCTCAGTCCGATGATGCTGTGACACTCCGCCCCAGACCATGACGGACCCTCCACCTCCAAATTGATCCCGCTCCAGAGTACAGGCCTCGGTGTAACGCTCATTCCTTCGATGATAAACGTGAATCCGACCATCACCCCTGGTGAGACAAAACCGCGATTCGTCAGTGAAGTGCATTTTTTGCCAGTCCTGTCTGGTCCAGCGATGGTGGGTTTGTGCCCATAGGTGATGTTATTGCTGGTGATGTCTGGTGAGGACCTGCCTTACAGCAGGCCTGCAAGCMCTCAGTCCAGCCTCTCTCAGCCTATTGCAGACAGTCTGAGCACTGATGGAGGGATTGTGCTTTCCGGGTGTAACTCGGGCAGTTGTTGTTGCCATCCTGTACCTGTCCCACAGGTGTGATGTACCGATCTCGTGCAGATGTTGTTACACGTGGTCTGCCACTGCGAGGACGATCAGCTCTCCGCGCTGTCTTGGGCGTCTCACTGTGTGGACATTGCAATTTATTGCCCTGGCCGCATCTGCAGTCCTCATGCCTAACCCTAACCCTCCTTGCAGCATGCCTAAGGCACGTTCACGCAGATGAGCAGGGACCCTGGGCATCTTTCTTTTGGAGTTTTTCAGGCCTCTTTAGTGTCCTAAGTTTTCATAACTGTGACCTTAATTGCCTACCGTCTTTAAGGTGTTAGTGTCTTAACGACCGTTCCACAGGTGCATGTTCATTAATTGTTTATGGTTCATTGAACAAGCATGGGAAACAGTGTTTAAACCCTTTACAATGAAGATCTGAAGTTATTTAGATTTTTACGAATGATCTTTGAAAGACAGGGTCCTRAAAAATKGACCTTTATTTTTTTGCTCAGTTTGAGCTCGTCCTTCCCAGTTAAGGTGCTTTATATAGACTGGTGTGTTTCTAATTCATGTCCAAACAATTGGATTGGCCACAGGTGTACTCATATCAAGTTGTAATGGCATCTCAAGGACGATCAAAGGAAATTGGAGCTCAATTTGGAGTCTCCTTGCAAAGGGGTGTCAATGCTTATATAAATTAGGTTTCATTTTCAATAATTTGGCAAAAATGTCTTAACATGTTTTCACTTTGTCATTATGGGGTGAGAATTTGTTTGTCTTTAATCCATTTTGAATTCAGGCTGTAACATAATAAAATGTGGAGTAAGTCAAGGGGTAAGAAAGCGCTTTAGTTTGCTAGCTTGTCAGTTGACTCTTAGCAAGCCAAGTACTTGTTTTGAAAGTTGGATCTCATCAGAGGCCTTAAAATTGTACTYACACTTTGATGTTCAAATTAATTGGGTGGTTAGAAAACGTGGTGTTCTAGTGAATTCTGTTTTAATCCAAAAACAGACCATACCAATATTTTTGACTTCATTAGTAATAATTCGTTTGGCTTCAACTTATCTAGGGTCGATTTGGAATTCAGTTGATAATGACTGTTATACTTAAAACCGCTCGCAGTCTTCACTCATCGCCTTTCCTCCTCTTTCTCCCATGCCTCTCCCCCTCCTCCCTCTCCCAGCGGTGGAGCAGAACCTAAAGATGTGGGAGGAGATGAAGGCGGGCACGGAGTACGGCCAGACCTGCTGCATGCGGGCCAAGATKGACATGGCCTCCAACAACGGATGCATGCGCGACCCCACCTTCTACCGCTGCAAGAATGCCCCCCACCCCCGAACTGGCACCACCTACAGGTAGGGGGACACATCATTTGCAATGAAATTAATCCTCTATTTAAAATGTTTTGATATGTTTTATTTAACTTTTATATAGTCAGGGAGTCATGCTGAGACCATGGTTTCGTTTGCAGATGGGCCCTGTATGAACATATCAATAAACAATAATTACACTATACATTCGGAAAGTATTCAGACCCCCTTCCACATTTTGTTACATTACATCCTTATTCTAAAATGGATAAAATAAAATAAAACTCATCAATCTACACACCATACCCCTAATGACAGTGAAAACAGTTTTTTGACATTTTTGAAGATGTATTAAAAATAAAAACTGAAATAAATTATTTACTTTACTTTGCTATGAGACTTGAAATTGAGCTCAGATGCGACCTGTTTCCTTTGATCATCCTTGATGTTTCTACAACTTGAGCGGAGTCCACCTGTGGTAAATTCAATTGATTGGACATGATTTGGAAAGGCACACACCTGTCTATAGAAGGTCCCACAGTTGACAGTGCATGTCAGAGCAAAAACCAAGCCACGAGGTSGAAGGAWTTGTCCGTAGAGCTCCGAGACGGGTTGTTTCGAGGCCATCAATTGAATTTAACACAGGTGGACTTCAAGTTGTAGAAACATCTCAAGGATGATCAATGGGAAAAGGATGAGCTTAATTTCAAGTCTCATAGCAAAGGGTCTGAATACTTACGGAAATAAGGTATTTCTGTTCTTTTATTAAATGTTTAAAAACCTGTTTT
This sequence comes from Salvelinus sp. IW2-2015, assembly GCF_002910315.2. NCBI lineage: Eukaryota > Metazoa > Chordata > Actinopteri > Salmoniformes > Salmonidae > Salvelinus > Salvelinus sp. IW2-2015. The sequence goes on along the minus strand of NW_019957535.1, from coordinate 2,002,300 downwards.
CACCTTGTCATTATGGGGTATTGTGTGTAGATTGAGGCCATTTTTTTATTTAATCCATTTTAGAATAAGGCTGAAAAAGAATGTGGAAAAAGTCAAGGGGTCTGAATACTTTCCAAATGCACTATATCACCAGTAGTACATTGACGGCTAATTCCTATAATTTYTAATCTATAATGTTTGTTACTTTGGTTATGGTCATTTTTATTTTAATTCATTCAATATTATTCCAGTCTTGGACACATTGTTTGCAGAGTGCACAACCTATGCTACACTTGTGAGAACAAGTTTAGGTTTATTTAATTCCATTTACAAGTTCTGTCAATGTTGACTAAGGATGTGCACGCATAGAAGTAGGCCTAAAAGGTACCTGGCCTCTGTGCAGTTATAGGCATATAAATGTGCCCATTTGGGGATCTGATTGGCTTAACGCACCACCACTAATGACCCGTGGAGCTTCTCAATGTAATGTTTTCTTCACCTCAAACAGCACGCAAACAAAGTCTGTTTTTACATCCATTGAGAGTTACAATAGTTCCTCAACTGGATCATGCTCTGATCATGCTTTATTTGTACTATTTTCTACATTGTAGAATAATAGTGAAGACATCAAAACTATGAAATGACACATCTGGAATCATGTAGTAACCAAAAAAGTGTTAAACAAATCAAAATATATTTTATATTTCAGATTCTTCAAATAGCCACCCTTTGCCTTGATGACAGCTTTTGGCATTCTCTAAAACCATCTTCATGACGTAGTCACCTGGAATGCATTTCAATTAACAGGGGTGCCTTGTTAAAAGTTAATTTGTGGAATTTCTTTCCTTAAAGAGTTTGAGCCAGTCAGTTGTGTTGTGACAAGGTAGGGGTGGTATACAGAAGATAGCCCTATTTGGTAAAAGACCAAATCCATATTATGGCAAGAACAGCTCAAATAAGCAAAGAGAAACGACAGTCAATCATTACTTTAAGACATGCAGGTCAGTCAATATGGAACATTTCTTGAACTTTGAAAGTTTCTTCAAGTGCAGTAGGACAAACCATCAAGCGTTATGATGAAACTGCATGAGGACCGCCACAGGAAAGGAAGTTACCTCGGCTGCGGCGTTTAAGTTCTTTAGAGTTACCAGCCTCAGGAAATTGCAGCCCAAATAAATGCTTCACAGAGTTCAAGTAACAGCCACATCTCAACATCAACTGTTCAGAGGAGACTGTGTGACAGGCCTTCATGGTCGAATTGCTGCAAAGAAACCACCACTACTAAAGGACACCAATAAGAAGAGACTTGCTTGGGCCAAGAAACACGAGCAATGGACATTAGACCGTTGGGAATCTGTTCTTTGGTCTGATGAGTCAAAATTTAAAATGAGTCTCCAACCGCCATGTCTTTGTAAGATGCAGAGTAGATGAACAGATCTCCGCATGTGTGGTTCCCACTGTGAGGCATGGAGGTGGTGTGACGATGAGAGGGTGCTTTGCTGGTGACACTGTCTGTGATTTATTTAGAATTCAAGGCACACTTAACCAGCATGACTGCCACAGCATTCTGCAGCGATACACCATCCCTGATGGTTTCGCTTAGTGAGACTATCCTTTGTTTTTCAACATGACAATGACCCAAAACACACCTCCAGGCTGTGTAAGGGCTATTTGACCAAGAAGAAGAGTGATGGAGTGCTGCATCAGATGACCAGGCCTGCACAATCACCGGACCTCAACCCAAATGAGAAGGTTTGGGATGAGTTGGACCGCAGAGTGAAGGAAAAGCAGCCAACAAGTGCTCAGCATATGTGGGAACTCCTTCAAGACTGTTGGAAAAGTGTTTCAGGTGAAGCTGGTTGAGAGAATGCCAAGAGTGTGTGAAGCTGTCAGCAAGGCAAAGGGTGGCTACTTTGAAGAATCTCAAATATAAAATATATTTTGATTTAACACTTTGAAAAAATTGTTGCTTCATAGTTTTGTTTTCTCTATTATTCTACAATGTAGAAAATAGTACAAATTAAGTTAAACTCTTGAATGAGTGTCCAAAGTTTTGACTGGTACTGTAGTTGATTTTATTAAAACACATAGGGGTTTTCTATATACAGTTTATGGAAAAAATATGTTTGCATTTTTCGAGCAATCGATTGGTCGGAAGAACAGACTACTCTCGGTCCACCAAGATTATTATTTTTTGTCAGGGACAGCCCTAAACTGAGGATGGATTTCTCCTATCAGAGCCGTTAAACTTTAACTGTTTTTAAAGTCACCATTGGCCTCATGGTGAAATCCCTGAGCGGTTTCCTTCCTCTCCGGCAAGTGAGGCTTGCTATAACAAAGGGGTCTTATCAGCTTTTCATTTTTAATAAATTGGTAAATAATTCAAAAACATTATTCCACTTAGACATAATGTATTGTGTGTAGGCCAGTGACAACATCTCAATTTCATTCGTTGCAAATTCAGGCTGTAATACAACAAAATGTATAAAATTTAAGGGCTGTGAATACTTTCTGAAGTCACTAGCGAGCTATCAAACGTAGACACAATACCGAAGTCAATATCAGTATATGAAGGAGCTAGTTGGCTTTAAAATCACCTAAACAAACTGCGCCGTCAATTCAGGAGTCTACAATCTCCATGTTCAACCTGCAGATCGATGTGCCTTACAGAGTGGAGTCTGACATTTGCAAAGGCACCATGCAATGCACCCTGGACTGCAGTGGCAGACAAATAGGAGAAATGTGGAATAGGTAGGAATTTGACAAAAATATGATCAATTGCTCATTCAAGAGATGACAACTTCTATCGTTATGACATTGGCCAATATTGAAATCTGACATGTATGATTTTTTTTTTAAATCTAAAAGTCGTATTGCTGTTGACTTCCAGTGTAGTGATAGTTGCCTTATCGCAATACCGGCTGAATTTCTACCTGCTTGAATGACTACAGCTCAGATTAACATGAGCTGAATCGATAGAACATCGCCCAGAGATGCACATAAACAATAGAACAATCAAAATGGGTGTCTCTTTCCTTTTAACAGAGCCGATATACTGGGTTTGTAAAGTTCGCGTACCAAAAGCACCCCGTTGTTCACATGGTCAGTGCAGCAGGTTACATTTAGTAAAATGGGAGTGTATCACTCGCGACTCATGCCCTATTGCATGTCCTGTGTAGCAGCTCATAACAGGCTTCACACATTGACATTATATTTACCCCCCCCCCCAGGGTGTACCCCACGTACGACTTCGCCTGCCCCATCGTGGACAGCGTCGAGGGTGTGACCCACGCGCTCCGCACCACGGAGTACCACGACCGCGACGACCAGTTCTACTGGGTGATCGAGGCACTGGGCCTGCGCAAGCCCTACATCTGGGAGTACGCCCGGCTCAACCTCAACAACACGGTGCTCTCCAAACGCAAGCTCACGTGGTTTGTCGACCAGGGTTACGTCGACGGCTGGTGAGTAAACCTCATACCCTTTACACACAACAGGGTTATTTTTGGTACTGCTCACCGTAGCAAAATTTTGGGCAATCCGTAAATGAATATCTGTGTTTATTTGACAAGTACAGTTTGTACCATTCTGTTTTTTCCCTGCTGAACAGAACACCTGGAGAAGATGGTCACTGATGGAGTAGATTTTTGATACCTGTTAGTAAAATAATGTTAATTCTTCATTGAAGGCCCAGATCCAAATCAAATGGTTTTTTTCCTCTGCCTCAGGGATGACCCCCGCTTCCCGACTGTCAGAGGTGTCCTGCGCAGGGGAATGACCGTCGAGGGCCTCAAGCAGTTCATTGCTGCCCAGGTGTGTGTGTGTTTCTACACTACGTGGCCAAAAGTATGTAGACACCTGCTTGTCGAATATCTCATTCCAAAATCATGGGCAGGAGAAGTGATATCCTACGACGGTGCTACATTGAAAGTGACTGAGCGCCTCCCGGGTGGCGCAGTGTTCTAGGGCACTGTATCGCAGCGCTAGCTGCGCCACCAGAGTCTCTGGAGTCTCTGGCAGTGCACGCTAACCGAGGGGGCCAGGTGCACGGTGTTTCCTCCGACACATTGGTGCGGCTGGCTTCCGGGTTGGAGGCGCGCTGTGTTAAGAAGCAGTGCGGCTTGGTTGGGTTGTGCTTCGGAGGACGCATGGCTTTCGACCTTCGTCTCTCCCGAGCCCGTACGGGAGTTGTAGCGATGAGACAAGATAGTAATTACTAGCGATTGGATACCACGAAAATTGGGGAGAAAAGGGGGTAAAATTTAAAAGGAAAAAAATGTAATAAAAATAAGTGACTGAGCTCCATTAAGACCATTCTACTGCCAATGTTTGTCCATGGAGATTGCATGTCTGTGTGCTCGATTTTATATACCTGTCAGCAATGGGTGTGGCTGAAATAGCTGAATCCTCTAATTTGAAGGGGTGTCCATATACTTGTATTGTTATTCCTTGTTAATAAAACAAACGCATGCTTTCATTTGATTGAAATAACTTTAATTTACCTCATAATGACAAAGCGAAAACAGAGTTTTTGAAAAGTTTACAAAGCGCATGTCAGAGCTAAAACCAAGCCATGAGGTCGGAGGAATTGTCCATAGAGGTCAAGAGACAGGATCGTGACGAGGCACAGATCTGAAGGTTCCCATGAACACAGTGGCCATCATTCTTAAATGGAAGAAGTTTTTAACCTCTTAACTTCCATTAATTTGTGTGGGTTACCTTCAGATGAAGGTACGGGGTAGTAGAGCAAAACAGAACGCCATCGTGTTCGCGAGTGTCCCCTTTCCACGGCGGGGTCATATTAGTTTGTAGCCCAAACGGTTCGGACACTACAGACAGAAATTTGCACATTAGCGCTCCCAACTTCAGACGAGTCCCATGGGGCTTGTAGTCCAAACCGTTTGGATATAAAGATGTTTTCGTGAGAAGAATTTTCGGGATGTCTCATGGTCGAGCAAACACGGCTGTAGCTCTGCCACCTGCGAATGCGGAAGGACGACTTAAGTGTATGTGGTGGATTGAGATGCAGCCCATGCTTAAACTGACCGATTTTGATGGATTTTTTTATTTTGTTACTTCAATAGACCCATAAAGCCCAGTGTAGTGATATTCCTGTGTTTTATATATATTCCCACACGGTAATTGTGAAAATTATGATAATGCCATTCTAGTGTAAGAGCTGGTTGAAAAGACTGCTGGAAATGTCATCCTGATTTGTCCTGCCTGGTGTCATCACCAGGTGGTAAATTAGTTAATAGACCAATAAGAAACAGTTCCAAAGTATTCTGCGAATAACAGCTAGTTTTCTGTTTTCCCCTCCCCACTCAGACCACTCCCAGAAAGTCCGAGCAAAATTCTTGCTTGAGAAATTGCTTTCTTATAAGAAGCTATTTTTGTTTCTTTTTGAGCACTTACATTGAAAACAATCACAGTAAGGTACTTGATTGTTACAGATATGATTTGATATGAGATTTWAAAAAATGGCTGCGTTGGACCTTGTAATGGACTCTTAGTGTGATGTTTTTAGACTGTTGCACCTTTGATTTTGTTGTTGATTCCATCTTTGAAACTGTCTGTTCTTTCACCCAGGGTGGATCCAGGTCTGTGGTCAACATGGAATGGGACAAGATCTGGGCCTTTAACAAGAAGGTATGCATGCGCATGTATACCGATCTTCCCCTTTCTCTACACACTGATTTGGACTGATCTGGATTGAAACCTGCCCCTTTGAAACCCACTGTATGGGAGAAGCTCTTTAGATCAAGTCTAAGAATCCGCATATGAAAATCAGTGGCATGCTGGCATTTCTGGTAGATTTGACAAGACTGGTATTGTAGGTTTTAGGCATATTTAAACACTATTATTAATGGTTTGGTTGCCTAAATTGGTTGCAATAAATGCAATAAATCCCTAAGGAAGCTCATTACATGCATGCACACACACACTTCGCTCCTCTGATAGCTCGCCTACTCACAGCTTGCATGGCTGCTGCCTTTTTGTTTTATGCTATTCTTTTCCCGCTTTGCTTTCCCCCTTTTCCTCCCCTCATCCCCTGCGTTCCTCCAGACCTGAGAGATCTATAGTTTTAGCTATGCTTTGTGGAAAGTGACAATATGAATACAGAGCCCCAAAAATTACAACTTTTTAAAACTTTTTGAATACAGATCTCAGAAAGTGACTGCTTTTCCATACTATTTGAATACAGATCTCAGAAAGTGATTGCTTTTCAGAAACTACTGGATTGGCTGCCTTCAACTAATGGCAGGGTTCTGTCTGGAACTGCATGTGGAATATAGAATGAATAGAGTACACATCTCACACATACTATTCCAATCTCTCTGAAAGAAATGTATTGTTTAGATTAAATATGACTATCTGAATATTTTGATGTCCATTATCCTGAATGTCCATTGCCCCAGGTTTACATAATCACGTTTAACCAATTATATTTTATGCTGCTACGTATTGACACTAAACTACTTTATGATTTTTTTTCAACATGCCACTGAAAAGCTTGAAAGCTACAACTACTTTTATGATACACAACATGACCTAAAGTATGTGGACACCTGCTCGGCGAACATCTCATTCCAAAATCATGTGCATTAATATGGAGTTAGTCCCCCCTTTGCTGCTGTAACAGCCTCCACTCTTCTGGGAAGGCTTTCCACTAGATGTTGGAACATTGCTGCGGGGACTTGCTACTATTCATCCACGAGCATTCGTAAGGTCAGTCAGTGATGTTGGGCGATTAGGCCTGCCTCGCAGTCGGCGTTCCAATTTATCCCGAAGGTGTTCAATGGGGTTGAGGTCAGGGCTCTGTTCAGGCTGTAAGTTCTTCCACACCGATCTTGACAAACCATTTTTGTATGGACCTCGCACGTGGGCATTGTCATGCTGAAACAGGAAAGTGCCTTCCCTAAACTGTTGCCACAAAATTGGAAGCACAGAATTGTCTAAAATGTCATTGTATGCTGTAGCTTTAAAATTTTCCTTCACTGGAACGAAGGGGCCTAGCCCGAACCATGAAAAACAGCCCCAGACCATTATTCCTCCAGAGTCTAATGGTGGTGAGCTTTACACCACTAAACCCGACCCKTGGCATTTGCATGGTGGTCTTAGGCTTGTGTGTGGAAACGCATTTCATGACGCTCCCGCGGAACAGTTCTTGTGCTGATGTTGCTTCCGGAGGCAGTTTGGAACTCAGTAGTGAGTGTTGCCACCGAGGACAGACAATTTTTATGGACTACGTGCTTCAGCACTCTGCGGTCCTGTTCTGTGAACTTGTGTGGCCCACCACTTCGCGGCTGAGCCGTTGTTGCGCCTAGACGTTTCCACTTCACAATAACCGCACTTACAGTTGACCAGGGCAGAAATTTGATGAACTGACTTGTTGGCAAGATGGCATCCTATGACGGTGCCACGTTAAGTCACTGAGCTCTTCAGTAAAGCCATTCTACTGCCAATGTTTGTCTATGGAGATTGCGTGGTTGTGTGCTCAATTTCATACACCTGTCAGCAGAGGGTGTGGCTGAAATAGCCAATTCCTCTAATTTGAAGGGGTTTCTACATACTTTTGTTGATGTAGTGTACCTGAAAATACCGCGGTGTTCTTGAATCAAACACACACTATACCATCTTTAAAGGGATAGTGGCTCAAGTGAAAGTCACCCAGTAAAATACTACTTGAGTAAAGGTATTTGGTTTTAAATATAGTTAAGTATCAAAAGTACATTTAATTGCTAAAATGTATCAAAAGTATAAAGAATTTCACATTTTCCTTTCCTGCTAAACATTCAAAATGTAACGAGTACTTTTGGGTGTCAGGGAAATTGTGAAACTGAGTTTAAATGTATTTGCYTAAGGTGTATGTAAACTTACGACTTCAACTGTATGCATGTCATAGCTAGGGAAAACACTTGTTTCTCCTTTAAGCCCGTGGTATCTGTGATGAGGAGAGGGTGTGTGGTGGGGAGGGTGGATTGACATACATGTACCTCAACCCTATCCTGCCTGAACTTTTTCTTGCCCTCGCCGAACCGCTTCTCTCTCTCTCTCTCTCTCTCTCTCTCTCTCGAGCTTCCTCATGTATTTGACATTGAACTGCATCTCACTCTTTCTGTTTCCAAGCTGCCAATTAGCTGTATCAAGGTACTCTTCTTACTACTCCACTCCCTCGCTTCCTCCCTCCGTCCCTTCATCCATGTGCTTTCTAGTGCTGCACGGTGTACCAGAACTAATGTACTTTTTCGATGCCAGAACATTAAAAACGGTTTGGTACTAGAATTGGTTTCTTTCGGTACTTTTATGAAATGTGTCATGTTGTATACTGATTGAGAGAGGATCAAGTCCGCACAGCTGATGTCCCCTTTTAGCACGAGCGCACCGCACATATCTCTTGCCTGTTCCACTTACTCATTGCTACCGCTTGCTCTCTAACCTGTCCTGACAAGGAACCACTGCACTGGAATTCTGGGCTGTGTCATGTTAGCTCCACACTCGTTCTGCACAGAAGTTAACACACTTGAGTAATGCAACACGACATGTAGAACTGTTATTTACTGTTCGCCAAACAATGTCCATAAAGCTATAACACTTTATTTACAATGCAAGAAGATACATCTTTAGGGGTTAACTTTCCTTGCTAGCTTACAGCTAATGCTAAAATCAATTCACTACCCTAGTACTTTGTTTGTGACCATAACGCAGAATATGCTGATTTTCACCTTTATTCACTCAGTCCCGACGAAAACTAACCCTGCCTCACATCTCCTTCACCGAACCAACTGACTCTGTGCAAAGCTTGTGAATGACGTCATTACTGGGTTAGACAGTGTGTTCCCTTTTTTGTTTGACCAAATTTGTGTATATTTGTAACATTTTTTTTGTTGTTGGGTGGGGGCTACAAGTACGCTACACAAACTTAGCTACACAAACTCATATGATCTCATACGCAATTTGCATTGTCCTGTTGGCTGCCACTCAAATAAAAAATCATTAAAAAAGGTATGTAAATATAAAGTGTTTATCATATTACCAAATCAAAAAAAAGTTAAGTCTACAGTGCCTGTATAAGTATACAGAAAGTATTCACACCCCTTTTGAAAATTTCCAGTTTGTTGAATTTAAAATGGACACAAGTGAGATTTTGTCACTTGTCTACACACAATACCCCTCAATGTCCAAGTGGAATTATGTTTTTAGAAATATTTATAAATTAAATCAATTGAAAAGTTGAAATGTCTTGAGTCAATAAGTATTCAATCCTTTGTTATGGCAAGCCTAAAAATGTGCTTAAGTTGCATGGACACAAAATAGTGTTTAACGTCCTCTCTGTTTCCCACACATACAATTATCTGTAAGCTCCCTCTGTCAAGCAGTGAATTTAAAACAGATTCAACCCCAAAGACCAGGGAAGTTTTCCAATGCCTCACAAAGAAAGGCACCTATTGGTAGATGTGTAAAACAAGCTGACATTGAATATCCCTTCGAGCATGGGTAAGTTATTAATTATACTTTGAATGGTGTATCAATACACCCAGTCACTACAAAGATAAGGCGTTACAGACTTATTCTAAAATATATTAAATCGTTTTTTTCCCTCATCAATCTACACACACAGCCCCATAATGACAAAGCAAAAACAGGTTTTTAGAAATGTTTGCAAATGTATTAAAAATGGAAACTGATTACATTTACATAAGTATTCAGACCCTTTACTCAGTACTTTGTTGAAGCACCTTTTGCAGTGATTCCAGCCTCAAGTCGTCTTGGGTTTGAACACATATACTCATTCCAGGGTTTTTCTTAATTTTTTACTATTTTCTACGTTGTAGAATAATAGTGAAGATATCAAAACTATGAAATGTTTTTTCCCGGATTGAATGACCTTCATGTCTTAAAGTAATGATGGACTGTCGTTTCTCTTTGCTTATTTGAGCTGTTAGTGCCATAATATGGATTTCGTCTTTTACCAAATAGGGCTATATTCTGTATACAACCCCTACCTTGTCACAACACAACTGATTGTCTCAAACGCATTAAGAAGGAAATTCCACAAATTTACTTTTAGCAAGGCACACCTGTTAATTGAAATGCATTCCAGGTGACTACCTCATGAAGCTGGTTGAGAGAATGCCAAGAGTGTGCAAAGCTGTCAAGGAAAAGGGTGGTTCCTTTGAAGAATCTCAAATATAAAATATATTTGTTTCACTTTTTTGGTTACTATATGATTCCAGATGTGTCATTTCATAGTTTTGATGTCTTCACTATTATTCTACAATGTAGAAAATAGTAAAAATTTAAGAAAATGATTAGGTGTGTCTAAACTTTTGACTGGTACTAATATATATATTAGTACCAGTCAAAAGTTTGAATGCATACTTAAATTAATATTATATATATATATATTGTTGTTGTGTTAAATAAATAAACTCAGCAAATATTTTCAGCAATATTTGTAAGAACATAAGATTCAACAAATTAGACATAATCTGAGCAAGTTCCAACGACATGGAATAATGTGTCCCTGAACAAAGGGGGGGGGGGGGTCAAAATCAAAAGTAAGTCAGTATCTGGTGTGGCCACCAGCTGCATTAAGTACTGCAGTGCATCTCCTCCTCATGAGCTGCACCAGATTTGCCAGTTCTTTCTGTGAGATGTTACTCCACGCTTCCACCAAGGCACCTGCAAGTTCCCGGACATTTCTGGGTGGGAATGGCCCTAGTCCTCACCCTCCGATCCAAAAGGTCCCAGACGTGCTCAATGGGATTGAGATCCGGGCTCTTTGCTGGCCATGGCAGAACACTGACATTCCTGTCTTGCAGGAAATCACGCACAGAACGAGCAGTATGGCTGGTGGCATTGTCATGCTGGAGGGTCATGTCAGGATAAGCCTGCAGGTAGGATACCACATGAGGGAGGAGGATGTCTTCCAGGTAACGCACAGCGTTGAGATTGCCTGCAATGACAACAAGCTCAGTCCGATGATGCTGTGACACACCGCCCCAGACCATGACGGACCCTCCACCTCCAAATCGATCCCGCTCCAGACTACAGGCCTCGGTGTAACGCTCATTCCTTCGATGATAAATGCGAATCCGACCTTCACCCCTGTTGAGACAAAACTGCTACTTATAAGTGAAGAGCACTTTTTGCCAGTCCTGTCTGGTCCAGCGACGGTGGGTTTGTGCCCGTAGGCGACGTTGTTGCCGGTGATGTCTGGTGAGGACCTGCCTTACAACAGACCTACAAGCCCTCAGTCCAGCCTCTCTCAGCCTATTGCAGACAGTCTGAGCACTGATGGAGGGATTGTGCTTTCCGGGTGTAACTCGGGCAGTTGTTGCCATTTTCATAACTGTGACCTACCGTCTGTAAGCTGTTAGTATCTTAAAGACCGGTCCACAGGTGCATGTTCATTAATTGTTTATGGTTCATTGAACAAGCAGTGTTTAAACCCTTTACAATGAAGATCTGTGAAGTTAATTCGTAAAAATCCAAGTCTTTGAAAGACAGGGTCCTGAAAAGAAGTTTTTTTTGTTGCTGATTTTATATATGTATTTATGGGGGATTGGAAATGATGCAGACAATTACAATACCYCCCCCCCCAAAAAATAAAGTAGCTGACGTTTTAGGTACTTACTCCACAATACTAACCTAAAATCCTGTACAGAATAGAAAATATTCCAAAACATGCATCCTCTTTGCAATAAGGCACTAAAGTCAACTGCAAAGAAATGTACTTTATGTCCTGAAATCAAAGTGTTGTTGTATTTGCCCCAAACACATCTGAGTACTGCTCTGAGTACAGTGCAGTCGGAAAGTATTCAGACCCCTTGATTTTTTCCCCCCACATTTTTTGTTGCGTTACAGCATAATTCTAAAATGATTTAAATAGTTTTTTAAATTCATAAATTAGTCTGAATACTTATGTAAATAAGGTATTTCTGTTATTTTGAGAAATTAGCAAAAATATCTAAACCTGTTTTTGCTTTGTCATTATGGGGTGTTGTGTGTAGATTTGAGGATACATTAAAAATATCTATTTTAGAATAAGGCTGTTATGTACATCCTCTGCTGCCATGCTCCCCATCCTATCTGTCAGAGCTTAAGGATATGCAGAGGAGAATGGGAGTAACTCCCCAAATACAGGTGAGCCGAGCTTGTGGCGTCATACCCAAGAAGACTCGAGGCTGTAATCGCTGCCAAGTTTGATTCAACAAAGTACTGAGTAAAGGGTTTGAACACACTTCATTTATTTATTTTAGTATATTTTTTTGTTGCTTTGTCATTATGGGGTATTGTGTGTAGATTGATGAAGGAAGAAAAACAATTTAATCAGTTTTAGAATAAATCAAATGTTATTGATCACATGGTTAGCGTGAGTGTAGCTATGCTTCTAGTTTCGACAGTAATCTAACAAATTCACAACGACTACCTTTATATACACACAAATGTAAAGATGTAATAACACTTGAGATTTTCTGGACTAACAATGTAAGAAATAATACATAAAAACAACTAATTACAGCATAGTTTCCTAAGGACCTGAAGCAAGGCGACCATCTCTGTTGGCGCCATCTTAGCTGAGTGGGCGCCATCTTAGCAGACCGTAAGGCTGTAACATAACAAAATGTGGGGAAAGTCAAGGGGTCTGAATTCTTTACGAATGCACTGTATTTGCACTGTGTTTGTGTGGTGGCTACACGTTTTGGGTATGTTTGTCATATGCAAGGACTAGGGATTATTTGGGGGATAAAAAAACAGAATAGAGCTAAGCACAAGTAAAATCGTAGAGGAAAACCTGGTTTTCTGCTTTCCACCAGACACAAGTAGATTTAAGTCAAAACTGTAACTCGGCCACTCAGGAACATTCACGGTCTTCTTGGTAAGCAACACCAGAGTAGATTTGGCCCTGTGCTTCAGGTTATTGTGCTGCTGAAAGGTGAATGAATATCTGTCTGGTGGAAAGCACACTGAACCAGGTTTTCCTTTTAGGAGTTTGACTGTGCTTAGCTCAATTCCGTTTATCTTTTATCCGGAAAAACATACCAGTCCTTAACAATTACAAGCATACCCATAACATGATGCAGCCAGTACTCTGCTTGAAAATATGCAATGTGTCACTGAATGTGTTGTTCCCAAACATAACATGCTGACCGAACTGCCAGCCTTGTGTACGCAAGCGTTGCAAAATAAATGTACACCTACATGTTATTCAAACATTTCATCCAAACTGCTCGTGTGGGTCTACAGGCTGCAAGTCCTACCTCTCCCGTCTACTCATTGGTTGTTTAGAGCATACTAAACCACGTGGGTGATTGATAGATGAATGCGGTCCGAATTCCAGTCTAGCTGGTTGCCAACCGCCGTATTAAATCAACAGTAGAATGAACGAGGAGAGATTAATCAAAGAAAACTAAAAATGAAGTTTCCCCTTTTTATATGGGAATTAATTGTTGGAGTAGAGAACACGATTATGTGACGGAAGTTGGGTGAAATGTCTACAAAGATAAAGCAAAAAACATACCATATGCATTTCAGGTTAAATAACAACCCAAAGTTTCTCCCGGGACGTATTAGATAGCAACCTCAAGCTAGCTAAATGTCCATGAATGTTTCATGTGTGTTTCGACCTGTCTTCAACTAATATAGTTGGTTTTGGTATTTGAACCTGCGTCTGGTGGGGATAGACAAAATCAACGTGCATGATGGTGCATGCATGCATGAGAGCACCAGCTGTTCCAGACGACTGTGTGATCACACTCTCCGAAGCCGATGTGACCATGACCTTTAAACAGGTCAACATTCACAAGGCTGTGAGGCCAGACGGATTACCAGAACGTGTACTCGGAGCATGCACGGACCAACTGGCAAGTGTCTTCACTGACACTTTCAACCTCTCCCTGACTGAGTCTGTAATACCTACGTGTTTCAAGTTGACAACCATAGTCCCTGTGCCCAAGAAAGCGAAGGTAACCTGCCTAAATGACTATCGACCCGTAGCTCTCACGTCGGCAGCCATGAAGTGCTTTGAAAAGGCTGGTCATGGCTCACATCAACACCATTATTCCGGATACCCTGGACTCACAACATTTTGCATACCGGCCCAACAGATCCACAGAATCTCAATCGCACTCCACACTGCTCTTTCCCACCTGGACAAAAGGAGAATGCTGTTCATTGACTACAGCTCAGCATTCAACACTATAGTGCCCACAAAGCTCATCACTAAACTAAGGACCCTGAAACTGAACATCTCCCTCTGCACCTGGATCCTGGACTTCCTGGATGTGTTTAATCCCCTACTGTACTCCCTGTTCACCCACGACTGCGTGGCCAAGCACGGGGCCCCTCAGGGGTGCGTGCATGTCTCTCAACACCATTAAGTTTGCTGACCACACAACAGTGGTAGGCATGATCACTGACAACGAAAAGATTTGGCATGGGCCCCCAGAGCCTCAAAGTTCTACAGCTGCACCATCGAGAGCGTCCTGACCGGTTGCATCACCGCCTGGTATGGAATCTGCTCGGTATCTGACCGCAAGGCGCTACAGAGGGTAGTGCGTATGGCCCAGTACATCACTGGGGCCAAGCTTCCTGCCATCCAGGACCTCTATACCAGTGTCAGAGGAAGGGTAAAAAAATTGTCAGACTCCAGTCACCCAAGTCATAGTGTTCTCTCTGCTACTGCACTGCAAGCGGTACCGGAGCGCCAAGTCTAGGTCCAAAAGGCTCCTTAACAACTTCTACCCCCATACCATAAGACTACTGAACAATTAATCAAATGGCCACCAGACTATTTGCATTGACCTCCCCTCCTTTGTTTTTGCACTGTTGCTACTCGCTGTTTATAATCTATGCATAGTCACTTTACCCCTACCTACATGTACAAATTGCCTCGACTAATCTGTATCACCGCACATTGACTCTGTACCCCTTGTATATAGCCTCGTTATTTTATTATTATTATTATTCAGTAAATATTCTTTATTTTCTTAACTACGTTATTGGTTAAAGGGTTGTAAGTAAGCATTTCATGGTACAGCACATGTTGTATTCGCGCATGTGACAAATACATTTTGATTTGACTAGTACTCTTGACATAATCGCTTTCCTCACGCAGAGATACTGAAGAAAAGTATCCCTGCCTCGTGCCTCCTTCACCGAACCAACTGACTACCTGTGCAAAGCTCGTGAATGATGTCATTGCTGGGTTAAAGAGTTCCCACTTTTATCAAAGTGATACTTTTATGCAAGTGTTTATTGGTACAAAAAAAAAAAAAAAAAATGTAAGGGAAACAGATCTGTAGGGCTAATGAAATCAGCCAAAACAAGCTCAATAGACAGTGCATTCGGAAAGTGTTCAGACCCCTGTCCCTTTTTCCACATTTTTATGTGACAGCCTTACTCTAAAATGGATTACATTCTTAAAAATCCTCATCAATCCACACACAATACCCCATAATGATAAAACGCAACGTTTAAAAAAAAAAAAAAAAAGAGAAAAAAAGATTTTGGCGAATTTATTAAAAATAAAAAACAAATACCATATTTACATATGTATTCAGACCCTTTGCTATGAGACTCAATTGAGCTCAGGTACATCCTGTTTCCAGTGATCATCCTTGAGATGTTTCTACAACTTGATTGGAGTCCACCTGCAGTAAATAAGGCTGTAACAAAATGTGGACAAAGTCAAGGTCTGAATAATTGCGAATGCACTGTATGCACACTCCTATTGAAATTGCATTCACCTGCTTTGTGGCCTATGCTACATCTTTAATTTACCCAGTTAATCAGTAGATTTACCATTTAAATAAATGACTACCATTGTTATGCAGTTAGATTGGTAAAAAACAAAGTCAAATTGAGTGTATGATTGTATAATTGATTCATTAATGCATACATGGCTCTCTGATAAAAAAAGAAATATTTAATTCAAAAAATGCCCAACAATTGAACAGCTCTAGCTGAGCCATTCTGTGACTTTTTTGCTGTGGTATCATGTTGGTGTCATGATGGTATCGAGTATTGCGATACTAAACCTGCCATTTGTATCGAAGTCAACATTTTGATATCATGACAACACTAGTGCTTTCCATCCTTTCTCTCCCACGTCTCCTCCAATCTGCGTCATCATCAATTCTGAAACATACAAATTTTGCTCAAATCTCACACAGAGCTAATTTGTAGCTCAGTAATGAAGTCTGACTCCCATTCAATTCTGAGAACATTCCTCCAAAAGTCACCTTCCTTCCCCTCCCCCCATCCTGCTCTCCTAGACACTACACTCAGATTGCTTGTGTTTTCTTAGTAGTCTCTGAAAAGTTATTCACCTGATATTTGCAGCCATTTTTTGGGACACTACTAGGATCTATAAACTCAGATAGGCAAAACCTTTGGCACTGGAATATCTGTATATATCATGAAAGCAGGGCATTCTAAGGGTCTGTTTTGAATAGGCTACAGGATGCGAAAAATTCAAGGGACTTCACCACCTCATGGCCACGGATGCAGTTTTCCTTTCAGAATGGGTCTTGTTCCCCTTGTCTGTGTTGTTGGCAATGCATACTGAAAACTGGCTTCTCAAACTACTCTCCCTCTGCTTTCTATCCTTTTCTCTCTCATCCCTGCACTCCGGTCCAATTGAAATGTCCTACGTCTTTACTCTTTGGTCGGGATATTGAATGAGAATGTCTGTCTCTACACAGGACACCATTGCAATAATGAACCTCTCCYATGTGTCTGTAGGTTATCGACCCAGTGGCGCCCAGATACACAGCCCTGTCAGGATCCTACTCCGTCCCTGTTGTCATCCCCGAAGCACCAGAGGAGATGAAGATGGCCGTCAAACACCCCAAGGTACATTGACTGTTATTTGCACTCTTGTCTATGGAATGGCAACCTATTCCCTACGATGTGTACTCCTATACTACCAAAGCCTGGCCAAAAGTAGTGCATGATATAGGGATTAGGGTATAATTTGACACACCTTGACTAGATAGAAGTATTGCACTCTTATCTAGTGTTCAGCAGCCAAAGCATGATGTGTGTATTACTCTGACAACGCTAAAATGGATAGTTCCCCCCGCAAGTCAAGTTGAGGATGTGATGAGTAGTAAATAATCAACCAACTAATCTTGCCATAATGAATAGCCTAACCGAGGTGTTTCTTAACTGCAGTCCACAATTGTATTTGTGACTCATTTCAGGAATCTAGGCGTATGTCGCGCGTCAGTACTTCACAGGATATTTGGTTTTATCATAACGCGTTTGAGGGGCAGAAATGCCTTCTGGAACATGTGAACTTTCATGTTCCTTAATAACCAACGTGTATGCCATCTGTAAATACGAATACAAATTTTAAATTATGAGCCTAGTTGGTTCAGCCACAGAAAAAGCCAACAACCTTCCCGCTAGCCATGATTGGCTGAGATCATGGAGTTCGGATTGGTCTACTATGTCGCGCGCTTCTGTCTATTTGAACTGGTCAGTATTTGTAGGTAATCCTTTCTAATGCATTTATTTAAAAAAAGATATCACTTAGTAGAACTGCATAAATGTTCCTTTCCACTTTCTGGAGGACTGAGTTTTGAAATCAGGAGATTGGTAGCTGGAGAAAACGCCTGTCTCTGGATTACATCTTCAAATAATAATAACTAACATTGACGAACACACCACACCCGTTGAATCTGGCCGGTGTCAGTAAACGTTGGCAAAAAAAGCGTAATTAAATTGTTGCCGGCAGCACAGTTATGGTCACCAACGCTCTGGATAACATAAAAACAGCCTAACCAGCTCTGTGAGGGCAAGTAAAATGGTCAGTGAGATGTTCTCTCATTTGTGTCTTGAAGTAGCTAGCCAACGTTAGCCAGTTAGCTTGGGTGCTTGACTGCTGTTAGGACAGAACGCTCTGATCAACCCTACTCCTCTGTCAGAGCGTCCAGTGTGCACTCTGAATGCTCCAAGAGTGAAACACTCGGAGTTTACGAACACCCATAGCACACGCTGGCCCTCCAGATTAAATTTACGAATACACCCGAAGTATGAACCAGCTTTTATTCTTAATCTTTGGTTGTTTACTACATGGCATCACATGCGAATCCTTAGACATAAGTGGGGCTAAAGCTTAAGAGGATGTAGATGACAAAAGGGCTGTCCAGTAGGTGTGCCAGAACATTTTTCTCAAAATTGAGGTTACAAGTTGATCAACTTTCAAAGCAGAATTACTTTCCCATTTTCCTCAACTGGAGTGTATGATATACAATTTTCTAGCTCTGAGTCTCTACTTTTATCCAATGTAAAAAAAATAATAATAAAAAAAACAACAAAAAAAAACACACAATTTCAAATTTTGCTACATAGGACCGACTCATTTTTTATTTTATGTGAAAAGTAATTATTTTATCAAAATCGCAAGCTGCAACAGAATACCATCGTGAATACTATTTCTATGTGTATGTGTCCTGTATAAAGAAAGTTGGATGTAGTTTCACGAGCTAATAATAACCAGCACAACAATTGGAAGTCTTCAGGAACATTTAGCATCCTGTTCATCTGACTCTGGGGAAGTAGATAAATGGCTTCATTGCCAAAATCTTAAACTATCCCTTTTAATATGGAGGAATGTTTTATTGAAAAAATTGKGTGTGTTAAATTCTTAGGCAGGTCGTATAAGTGGACATTCTCGGGATGGAAAAATCGTGCCAATTTAAACAACCAAAACCAAATAGGGAGCATGCAGAAAATCTATATAACTATGTACAGTGCATTTGGAAAGTATTCAGAACCCTTTTTCCACATTGTTACGTTACAGCCTTATGCTAAAATATATATATATWTTTTTTCTCTTCTCATCAATCTACACACAATACCCCATAATGACAAAGCAAAAACACGATTTTAGAATTTTTTGTAAAAAACTGATATCACATATACATAAGTATTCAGACCCTTAATGAGTACTTCGTTGAAGCACCTTTGTCAGCGATTACAGCCTTGAGTCTTCTTGGGTATGACGCTACAAGCTTGGCACACCTGTATTTGGGGAGTTTCTCCCATTCTTCTCTGCTGATCCTCTCAAGCTCTGTCAGGTTGGATGGGGAGTGTTGCTGCACAGCTATTTTCAGGTCTCTCCAGATATGTTCGATCGGGTTCAAGTCCTAAGCGCTCTGGAGCAGGTTCTCATCAAGGATCTCCATTCATCTTTCCCTCAATCCTGATGAGTCTCCCAGTACCTGCCGCTGAAAAACATCCCCACAGCATGAAACAGCCACCACCATGCTTCACCGTAGGGATGATGCCAGATTTTCTACAGATGTGACGCTTGGCATTCAGGCCAAAGAGCTCAATCTTGGTTTCATCAGACCAGATAATCTTGTTTCTCATTGTCTGAGAGTCCGTTAGGTGTCTTTTGGCAAGCTCTAAGTGGGCTGTCATGTGCCTTACTGAGAAGTTGCTCCATGTGGCCACTATCATAAAGGCCTGATTTGGTGGAGTGCTGCAGAGATGCTTGTCTTTCTGGAAAGTTCTCTCATCTCCACAGAGGAACTCTGGAGCTGTCGGTGACCATCAAGGTCTTTTTTCTTATTTTTTTTACCCTGTTTTCTCCCCAATTTCGTGGTATTTTCAGACAATTCCTTTGACATGGCTTGGTTTTTGCTCTGACATGCACTGTCAACTGTGAGACCTTTCTATATAGACGTATGTGCCTTTCCAAATCATGTCCAACCAGTTGAATTTACCACAGGTGGGGAAGTTGCAGAAACATCTCAAGGATGATCAATGGAAACAGGATGCACCTGAGCCCAATTTCAAGTCTCATAACAAGTGGTCTGAATACTTATTTTTTACATTTGCAAAAATGTCTAAACCTATTTTCAATATGTCATTATGGGTCATTGTGTGTAGRTTGTTGAGGACAAACATGTAGTTAATCAAGTTTGGAATAAGGCTGTAACGTAACAAAATGTGGAAAAAGTCGAGGGGTCCGAATACTCCAGATGCGCTGTATACACACTACATAACTAAACGTATGTGGACATCTGCTCGCCGAACATCTCATTCCAAAATCRTGGGCATAAATTTGGAGTTGGTTGCCCCTTTGCTGCTACAACAGCCTMCATTCTGGGAAGGCTTTCCACTAGATGTTRGAACATTGCTGCGGAGACTTGCTTCCATTCAGCCACGAGCTTTCGTGAGGTTGGGCACTGATGTTGGGAGGTTAGTCCTGGTTTGCAGTCGGCTTTCCAATTCATCCCAAWGGTGTTCGATGGGATTGAGGTCAGGGCTCTGTGCAGGCCAGTCAAGTTCTTCCACACTGATCTTGACAAAACAGTTATTTATGGACCTAGCTTTGTGCAYGGGGGCATTGTCATGCTGGATCAGGAAAGGGCCTTCCCCAAACTGTTGCCACAAAGTTGGAAGCGCAGAATCATTTGGAATATCATTGTATGCTGTAGTGTTAAGATTTCCTKTCACTGGAACTAAGGGGCCTAGCCCGAACTAGGGCTGTTAAGGTGACCTTATTACCGCCACGGTCACGAGTCATAACGGCAGTCAAATTCCACGTGACTGTTTTGTCACGGTAATTAGGCTTCTCCAAGCTGTGATGCTTCTGACGGTCATTAGTAGCCAACCCAACTTGCTAACTGCCTGGTACTCAGCCCTCAATTGTCCCTCTAATCACTCTGACATCAATGCAAATGTCTTAAAAAATGTTGTCAAACACTTCGAGAGCACATGATGCGCAACATTTCCATAGGCCTCTTAAGAGAGTCCCATCAACTTTTTGTAGGCTAGGCCTACTATATTTATTTAATCAACTTTTCTAATATTAAGCACATTGCTTCTCTTTACAACCAGGCTGGCATGAAAATGAACCACGTGAAAAGTGTCCTCCAWTCACTTTTTAACTGCGTAGACATGTATTTTTCCCCTGCTGCCCCTGTTTCGAGACAGGTGCATGATAATGGTCCATTCAAAATCAAAACAAATTTCACACATGTAAAGACAAGATTCRATCAAGAATGGTGTAATTGGTGACTATTAGCCTATGACTTGTGAACGATATATTATCACTTGTGAATGCACCTCGRAATTGGATGAGGATGCGCGCCGTTGCGTCCCCGATGTCTGTCGGTCACTTGTAGCCTGTGAGAGACCCGATCACTTGACAGAGAGCCATGTAAGTGAGAGGTGTCTCGGCACGCAGCCGGGAGAATGGAATTACAATTATTTTCAGCCCAAGATTTTTTTTAGGGGGCGTTACGGCCACAAAAGGGGATGCAGCCGGGAAATTCGAGGAATTATCAAGTGCTTGTCATATTGTGAATGAGAGACTGATGAAGTATGTACAGCATGCGCCAAAAAAATAGGCAGAGCTCATGCTTTTCATGCAACTTTTTTTTTGTCGCATTATGCAGCCTTAGAATGTACTAAAAATCAAAACATATAGCCCAACATTTATCACAACTGTTAAATAAATAACTCTAAATAAAGCATATAGGAGTACCTGTGCCTTTGTTAACTGCTCAACACAGAATATCTGCATGTGCGCAAATAGAAAATATCCTTTCTATTTTATTCAGCTATGTTCTATTGTGTTCGTCATACCACAGACCTTTGGAACATATACATTTTGTGTCTTATTAATGTCTTATTTCAGAAGAACAGAATAGCATACTCTGAGTTGTCCTGATCTAGCTATGGCTGTGGGCTACACTAGTTCATTTAGCAGACAAGATTTGCTTAGAATGCCATGGCATTATTTCATAGTATGAAGAATGCAAAATTCAAAAAGCTCAGATGTGCGAGTGCCATTGTTTTTGCAGGTGCATGGTAGCGGCTGAACAAAATGAGAAAAAAGAAGAAACCCGCACACTGTTCTTTAATTGCATTTTGGTGTGGGGGGGGGGGCTGGCAGCCCTAGCTCACTATTTGAGAGACCGAGATACTAACGAATCCCCACCAACAAACCTTATTCTAGAGCTGGCTGAATATGTTTTGACATGTAACTATTCCACATTCGCGCCGAGCTATGCTAAACTTTGTGGGTCTTTTTAAAGACCGTTTTAACAATGAAAACTAAAATCAATTTTTAAATAAAGTCCTGAAGTGGTGTGGATATATTAACAATTTTTTTTTTGTATATGGGGATTAACGGGATAAGAGCTGTCAGACTTTATGGCATTGACCCCAATCTGAAATTCACTATTGAATGTGACACTAGACGGGTTCATTACCTCTATGTGGATTGAGAAATCAAATGGAACCCTGTTTACAACTCTGTATAGAAACGAAATGGACAGAAATACTATTACAGGGGGACAGCTTCCATCCTGAGCCATTAAAAAGAGGACTTCCAAGAAGCCAGTTTCAGACTGCGCCGTATATGCCACTCTACAGAGGATTGTCTAGAAAAAGCAGCGGAGATGCCAATATGTTTCTCAGAGGCTATTCTCCACAATGTGTGGATGAAGCKCTTAATTTGGCATCGGGGRAAACACGAGATGAACTGCTACAAAAAAAGGCCCACTAGATCTAAAGAACACTCTGTAATGTTCACCACCACTTATACTTTGAACTCGTGAAAAGTGGGAGATGCTGTCAAGAAACACTGGCATATGTTATCATCGGACCCAGCTTTGCCAGCTGAATTTAAGAATCCACCACTTATTGTGTATAGRACAGGTCACAATTTACGCGATAAATTGGTTCATGCCAACTGCCAGMCACAAAATAAAATGYGCCCTCCTCCGAATGGTAGCTATAAATGCAGAGGATGCACACAGTGCAACAATGTGATGAAGTGTGAATATTTCTGCCACCCACATACAGTAAAACGGATCCAAATATATGACATTATTACGTGTTCCACCACCCATGTTATCTACATGATTAAATGTCCATGTGGTCTGTGCTATGTAGGTAAAAACCTCTCATTCTCTCAAACAGAGAATTAGTGAGCATAAGTTCAATCAGGAAAAACAACAGGGATTATCCAGTCGCAGTACATTTTAATGACCTAAAGCATGCCATTTCTACCTTTTTTGTTTTTGATTTTGTGGCATAGAGAAATTTAAGATATCAGACAGGGGAGGTGACATTAATAAGACTGAGTAAAAGAGGGATTTTCACCCTCCAGACATTCCCTAAAGGTCTTAATGATGAAATGCCTATGTATGTTAAGTTGTAAATGTGAACATGAATTATGCCCCTATTTAAGATTACTCTGTTTTTCTTACTGTACCCAATGATTAATGAAAACTTGCTTGGTAGGTCGATGTCCTCATTGTGGTTTTACAGACGTGTTTAATACGTCTTATTTACACACTTTATTCGAATATTTATGTAATGCATATTGTTATATTTGGTAACACTTATTTGTTTTTCCTTGGCCTTCAACCCCTTTCGATACGTGGAACGGATGWGGGTGGGGCTAGGTCTACATAAGGGTGCTAATTTAAAAAAAAACTCAGATGTGCGAATGCCTTTTTGAATTTTGTATTCTTCATACTATAAAATACTATAGAATAATGCCATGGAATTCTAAGCAAATCTGGTCTGCTAAATGAACTAGTGTAGCCCACAGCTTTAAGGCATAGCCAGATCAGGACCTAACATAAGGACAACTCAGAGTAGGCTATTCTGTTCTTCTGAAACAGACTACATTTTCTTCATATCATGCGTCTTAATMATTTATTGTGATGGTGTAGGCTATATTACATCGATTTATATCAAAAATATATGTTTTGAGTCAGTGGCTTGTAGGCTATGCGTGGAAGCCAGGAGATGCTAAATGTGTATGTTAATTAACGGTCAATTACTGTGAGATGGGCAGTTATTTGCTTGACAGTCACCGGCTGACAACATTTGTTGACAGCCCTAGCCTGAACCATGAAAAACAGCCCCAGACAACAATTCCTCCTACACCAAACTTTCTCCTGGCATCCGCCAAACACGGATTCATCTGTCGGACTGCCAGATGGTGAAGTGTGATTCATCACTCCAGAGAACGTGTTTCCACTGCTCCAGAGTCCAATGGTGGCGAGCTTTGYGCCACTCCAGCTGATGCTTGGCATTGCGCATGGTGATCTTAGGCTTGTGTGCGGCTGCTCGGCCATGGAAACCCATTTCATGAAGCTCCCGACGAACAGTTGTTGTGCTGATGTTGCTTCCAGAGGCAGTTTCGAACTCAATAGTGAGTGTTGCAACCGAGGACGGACAGAAGATTTTTACGTGCTACGCGCAGCTAATTTACACATCCTCTTCCAATGAACTGTGCAATGAAATTATCTTCCAAATGTATTAATTTTAAAATGTTTACTTGCCATCATTTAACTGWTAATAAGACGAGACATACATTTCTGCTAACTTATATATGATGGGGGTTGCCGATTTGCCTGGGTGGGGGTCCCTGGGCAAGAAAAGTTTGAAAACCCCTTGCCTTACCAATATACCCAAATAAACCGCCAAACCATACAAATATAGTCAATCCAACATAACATCAGCAACTAAACCTGGCAAACGTGTGTTTTTTGAACCCTCCCAGAACACAGAGGTGGGTATGAAGGCTGTGTGGTAYGGACCCAGGGTGCTGGTGGAGGGGGCGGACGCAGAGACCTTCACCGAGGGAGAGACGGTCACCTTCATCAACTGGGGCAACATCATCATCACCAAGATCCACAAGTAGGTTGAGTAGATTGTTGGACGTGCAACTTTTTACAGGAAGTTAATCAAGAGGGCTTGCCTGGGCAAGTGTTCACCCAGTCCCAGAAAGCTACGTTATCAGTGCAGCAGTGAAACACCATATTGAACTAATCTAGATAAGTTATGTTGCTTCTCCAGAAGCTGGGATCACTAGCATAGATACACTATGTAACTCGTCGCTCACTCTCTGTGTGTGTAACTGATGTATCGCATTAAAAGGCGAAGTGAAATTTGACCAAATGTAGAAGGAAGAAAATGCATATCTCAATTCCCTGACTATTATCCCCTCATCTCTCTCTATCTCTGTGTGATCCAGAGATCCCAGAGGTAAGGTCACCTCCCTGGAGGGCAAGCTGAACCTGGAAAACAAGGACTTCAAGAAGACCACCAAGATCACGTGGCTGGCCGAGACCCCCCACGCCCCCCTGCTGCCCACAGTCTGTGTCAACTACCAGCACCTCATCACCAAGCCCGTCATGGGCAAGGAGGATGACTTCAAGGAGTACATCAACAAACAGAGCAAGGTGGGTGTGTGACTGTGGATGGGTCAAGCCTGGGAGGGGTGTTGTCTATGTGGTATGTATGAGGGAGTGTGTGCATGTGGTGTGTGCTAAACTGTTACAAGAAGGGCTTGAGTAGTTCGTAAAGATCATTATTATGACTAGAGCAGATATCATTGACCAGTAGGAAGAATCACTTGAAATCCTTCCTGAGGACTGAACAGGGTTCCCTATTTCTCCCTTTTTTCTCTTCCTCACATCCTTCTCTCCCATCCTTTCTTTTTCTCAGCTGGAGGAGAAGATGCTGGGGGACCCATGTCTGAAGGACCTGAAGAAGGGTGACATCATCCAGCTGCAAAGGCGAGGCTTCTACATCTGTGACCAGCCCTACGAGCCAATCAGGTTTGTCCTATCTTCTCTTCAAGGTCTTCATGAATTTTTCTAGGTTTGGGAGGGATGCGTGGGTGAATGGTGAGTTGGTTGGATGCAGACCTGGGTTCAAATGCTCTTTTGAAATTTTTCAAATACTTTGAGCATTTGCTTTATGCTCCCTGGACTCTCAGATCGGCAGGGTTTGAAGTTTGGGGACTGTTCTAATGGTAGGGTGTTAGGTGATTCGACACGTTGGACACTAGGAGAGAATAAAAAAGAAGAAAAAAAGAAACAGCTGTGATAAAATAMATTTTCACTAAATGTCAATAATGTGGTCTCAAAATACATAATAAATAATTTGAGAACATGAATGTGGAATTTGTTAACCATGTCTAAATCCCAATACTGTTTGTGCCTCTCGAGTGGCGCAGCGGTCTAAAGGCACTGCATCGCAGTGCTAGAGGCGTCACTACAGATCCGGGTTTGAKCCCGGGCTATTGTTAGGGTTCGTTTCTTTCGTATCAGCATTGGCTCATTGGTGAAATTAGCATTATGACAATATATTTAATTAAATCATTCAAAACCCTTTATTAATGCAATTGCAGACAGAAGTTGACAATCAGGAACATAGCACGCATGTTTCCGAGTCAGTTCTGCATCAAACAAAAGGTCTCAAGTTGTTTTATTAAACCGATGTCACTGACTACATCATTACCTTTTTACTCCTGAGACCAAAACCCTGCATCCATAGCTATACAAACATAGAGTTTCAGTGTTATAGAAAAGCTAGGCAATAAATGTCCCCTCCCCAAAGTAGATTTATTGTGGAATGTCTGAGTAGTCTCTTATCTCCCACACTCCCCTGCAGAGTTCTGTCTCAGTCACACATTATGAGAGAGAACAACTGTGGAACAATTCTAAAACTATATAATGAATATATATATTGTTAATCTATAGTCTAGGACCCAGTAAATGTAAGGAGGGGGGGGGTCTTATAACCCCTCCCCTTCTATTAATATAACGTAAGCATAATAATTTATTCTAATACATCAAACATCTGTACAGCCCCAAATCATGACCGCTAGGTGAATCCTGACACTATKTCGCAGCTGGCCGTGACTGGGAGACCCATGTGGCGGCGCACAATTGGCCCARCGTCGTCCGGGTTAGGGGAGGGTTTGGCTGTCAGGGATGTCCTTGTCCCATCGCGCTCTAGCAACTCCTGTGGCGGGCCGGGCGCATGCACGCTGACACAGTTGCCAGTTGGACGGTGTTCCCTCCGACACATTGGTGTGGCTGGCTTCCGGGTTAAGCGAGCAGTRTTAYAGGAAGCAGTGCGGCTCGGTTGAGTTTCAGGGAACGCACAGCTCTCGACCTTCACCTCTCCCGAGTCCATACAGGAGTTGCAGCAATGGGACAAGACTGTAACTACCAATTGGATATCAAGAAATTGGGGAGGAAAAGGGGAAGATATATAGAAATATCCCAATACTATATGATATTCAAGAAATTGGGGAGGAAAAGGGGAAGATATATAGAAATATCCCAATACTATATGATATTTACACAATATGAGCACAAATGTAAAGCAAGTGCCGTGCTAAGAACGTTCAATTCTGTGGGACAGCCTTTTTTAGGAAACATGTGAAGTCGGTGTGTTCAAATTCGAGATTGGTATTCCTCACCAGAGTAAGACCGATGTGACATTGTATTGCCAACACGTATGGGGAAGTCCTGAGGGTGTTTTACGGTCATCAGACGGCCTTGGACTGAAATATAAGGTAAAACGTTTTTCCTTCGCTTCTGTCTATCAGATGTTTTCAGAGACACGAAAAAACATAGTAGAGCTTCCAAAGTACCAAAGTAGAGCTTYGTAGCTGCATTTTGGTGTGTGGCTTGTCAGGGATTGTTCCAAATTCACATGTCACCACCCATTTTCAAGATGAGATGCTAGTTAGCTGTGCAAGGGAGTTTTTGTTTGACGCCGTTTGCTGAGGTAACACTATTGTGCCAGCGGCAAATTTTGTGATTGRTGTTTTAATTTTTTCAAGTGTWAACTACCAGARTTCAGTAGCTACAGACCTACAATCGATAAACATAAATACCAGTGAATTGAAAATGTGTCCCATCTATCTTGCTGTGCAGGTGGCAGGCAAGCAGCTCAATCTAGTCTCAGCCTAGGCTAATTATTTGATGGAAATGGTGTAGTTTATCCTCATCAACAGCAAAATATAACATTACAATGTAACACAACTCAGGTGTAGGCCTACCTTAGAAGTAATCTATGTTATTAGACTAGAGTAGCCTTCTGAGTTAAACTGTGTTGGTACTGAATACAACATAACYGTGATATATAGCCTAACTGTTAACAATAGGTAAATAGTTAACCTGCTTTTTGTTCAAGATGATTTAATCCCAATTATATGTACTCTATCACCCCTGGTATGTGTTCAAGGGTGTCACCTTGCTCCGTAGTGTAAACATTCTTCATTGCTTAAGCATATGGCACTGTATACTTTATTTTCTATTTTCTTTATTTTCCTGTACATTAGTACAGAACCAGTCAACAGTTTGGGCACACCTACTCAAGGGATTTTCTACATTGTAGAATAATAGTGAAGACATCAAAACTACGAAATAACACATATGGAATCATGTAGTAACCAAAGAATAGTTAAACAAATCAAAATATATTTTGGATTCTTCAAAGTAGGCATTCCAAGCATGCTCAATGGGTGACATGTCTGGTGAGTATGCAGGCCATGGTAGAACTGGGAAATGTTCAGCTTCCAGGGATTTTGTTCAGGTCCTTGTGACATGGGGCCGTGCATTATCATGCTGAGACATGAGGTGATGGCGGCAGATGAATGGCACGACAATGGGCCTCAGGATTTAGTCACAGTATCTCTGTGCATTCAAATTGCCATCGATGAAATACAATTGTCCTTAGCTTATGCCTGCCCGTACCATAACCSMAACACTAGCATGGGGCACTCTGTTCACAATGTTGACGTCAGCAAACCGCTCGTCCATACGACGCCATACACGTGGTCTGCAGTTGTGAGGCCGGTTGGACGTACTGCCAAATTCTCTAAAACGATGTTGGAAGCGGTGTATGGTAGAGAAATAACAATAAATTCTCTGACAACAGCTCTGGTCGACATTCCTTCAGTCAGCATGCCAATTGCACACTCTCTCAAAACTACCCCAACTTGAGACATCTGTGTTGTGACAAAACTGCACATTTTCTGGGCTTAACATGCTGTATTTGTTTGACTTATTCCGTACATACTAATTATCTTATGACCTGCATTTCGCTACACCCGCAATAACATCTGCTAAACATGTGAATGTGATCAATAAGATTGGATTTGAAGTAGTCTAAACAGTTGCGTTCTAATTTCATAAATTGTTTCAAATTGTAACAAACTTTAATTTTTGCATGAAGCATCAAATCTAATTTTATTGGTCACATACGCATATTTAGCAGATGTTATTGCGGGTCTATCTCCAACAGTGCAGTAGTATCTAACAATTCACGAAACGCACAAATCTAAAAAGAATGGAATTAAGAAATATATAAATATTAGGACGAGCAATGTCGATGTGGCATTGACTAAAATACAGTTGAATAGAATACAGTGTATATACATATGAAATGAGTAAAGCAGTATGTAAACACTATTAAAGTTACCAGTCATTCCATGTTTATGAATGTAGGGCAGCAGCCTCTGATGTGCAGGGTTTAGTAACTGTGGTAGCTGGCTAGTGATTGCTATTTAACAGTCTGATGGCCTTGAGATAGAAGCTGTTTTTCAGTCTCTCAGTCCCAGCTTTGATGCACCTGTACTGACCTTGCCTTCTGGATGGTAGCGGGGTGAACAGGCTGTGGCTCGGGTGGTTGATATCCTTGACGATCTTTTTGGCCTTCGAGTGACATCAGGTGGTGATACAGCCCGACAGGATGCTCTCAATTGTGCATCTGTAAAAGTTTGTGAGGGTCTTAGGGGCCACGGCCTCAGCCTCCTGAGATTGAAGAGGCTCTGTTCCGCCTTCACAACACTGTCAGTGTTGGTGGACCATTTAAGATTGTCAGTGATGTGTACGCAGAGGAACTTCAAGCTTTTCACCTTCTCCGCTGCGGTCCCGTTGTTGTGGATAAGGGCGTGCTCCCCCTGCTGTTTCCTGAAGTCCACGATCGGGTCCTTCATTTTGTTGACGTTGAGGGATAGGTTATTTTCCTGGTACCACTCCGCCAGGGCCCTCACCCCATAACATAACAAGGATTTAATGTTATGACTACCGTACCTTAAATGATTGGTCTTAAATTATTGTAATTATGTATACCGTACTGCCTCATTGAGTGAACATTTGCATAATATTGCAATTTAATTTCATACATTTTACTCTTATTTGACTCAACTCTGTTCTCCATCAGCCCTGAAAATATCATAACAATATGACAGCCCTATCTTGAGATATTTGACAAAATGTGTTGAAATTAAGTATCCAGACAGGTGACTTGGTGCCAATTTTCACTAGGGATTAACATTGACCAATCCGCTGACATTTTCCGATCACTTGAAAACAAGCTATCTCAGCGCAAGTCCTGTCCTCATGAAATAAAGAACCACTGTTTCATTTTAGCCTCTAACACCCTGCTATTGGCTCTCAAATGCTAGTCAAGCTCAATCAAGAAAAGTATTCTTCAAAATAAGATTTGAACCCAGGTGTGGTTGGATGCTACTTTTTCAAAATATTTTTCACAATGACTCTTTGAAATGAAGCACTACTGCATTGTTCCAGTGTGCCGATATGAGTAATGTTACCCTGGTGTTGTGGCCCAGTCCCTATAGCTGTAAGGAGAGTCCTTGTGTGCTGCTGTACATCCCCGACGGCCACACCAAGGAGATGCCCACTGCCGGCTCCAAGAGCAAGAGCCATGCCGCCACCACAGTGAGTATTGTTACCTACACGCATACTAGAGTTGCAAGGAGAGAGGAACTAACTACAGGCTCATCTCAATAATCTAAAGTGGTTTCATCTAGTTTTATCCTCCCCTTCATCTGCACTGGTCCAAAGATATAGGATATAGGAGGGCTGATGTTCACCAGACAATTTTCTATCAACTGTCATGATCTTTCTGATTAATGCAGATGGGAGAGGCAGTTGTTAGTGAAATTATATTTGACGAGTTTGAATCACTTTACATTTTTCAGATGCACCATGTATTCTTATATATTAATGTAGATTTGATTATTGTACAGTGGCTTGCAAAAGTATTCACCAATTACGGTATATATATTCAGCAATTACAGCTGCAAGTCTATTGGGGTATGTCTCTATAAGCTTGGCATATCTAGCCACTGGGATTTTTGCCCATTCTTCAAGGCAAAACTGCTCCAGCTCCTTCAAGTTGGATGGGTTCTGATGGTGTACAGCAATCTTTGTAAGTCATACCACAGATTCTCAATTGGATAGAGGTCTGGGCTTTGACTAGGCCATTCCAAGACATTTAAATGTTTCCCCTTAAACCACTCAAGTGTTGCTTTAGCAGTATGCTTAGGGTCATTGTCCTGCTGGAAGGTGAACCTCTGTCCCAGTCTCGCATCTCTGGAAAATTGAAACAGGTTTMCCTCAAGAATTTCCCTGTATTTGGTGCCATCCTTCAATTCTGACCAGTTTGAAAAATCCCCACAGTATGATGCTGCCACCACCATGCTTGGTGTTCTCGGGGTGAGGTGTTGGTTTTGCGCCAGACCGCGTTTTCCTTGATGGCCAAAAAGCTCAATTTTAGTCTCATCTGACAAGTGTACCTTCTTCCATATGTTGGAAGAAGCCCAGCTCTGTGGAGTGTACGGCTTAAAGTGGTCCTATGGACAGATACTCCAGTCTCCGCTGTGGAGCTTTGCAGCTCCTTCAGGGTTATATTTGGTCTCTTTGTTGCCTCTGATTAATGTCCTCCTTGCCTGGTCTGTGAGTTTTTTGTTTGGCGGCCATATTTTTTCCATTTTTTTAATAATGAATTTAATGGTGCTCTGTTTGAACACCGTTGAAGTTTTGTATATTTTTTATAACCCAACCCTGATCTGTACTTCTCCACAATGTTGTCCCTGAACTGTTTGGAGAGCTCCTTGGTCTTAATGGTACTGCTTGCTTAGTGGTGTTGCAGATTCTCTTGGCCTTCAGAACGATTATGTGACTGTTGAAGGTAATTGGTTGCACCAGATCTTATTTGGGGCTTCATAGCAAAGGGGGTGAATACATATGCAGCACAACTTTTCATATATATATTTTTATTTATTGAAACAAGTAATTTTTTTCACTTCACCAAATTGGACTATTTTGTGTATGTCCATTGCATGAAATCCAATTAAAATCCATTTCAATTGCAGGTTGTAATGCAACAATTTTTTTTTTTTTAAAGCCAAGGGGATGAATACTTTTGCAAGGCACTGTAGGTTTTTTAAATCACTGTTCCTTTCCTACCCACTAATATTTTCTGATGCCTTCTCTTATATTTCCTACTCCTTGTCTCCTCTCCTCTTAGTCTGCCTCCCCAGCCAAGTGCAACACCACCCCGGTCTCTGCCCCAGCCCCCCCTACCGCTAGCGACGCCGGCACCGTTTTCTCCTGCATTGTGGCTCAAGGCGAGAAGGTGCGCGATTTGAAAACCTCCAAGGCCCCTAAGGAGGAGGTGGACAAAGCGGTGAAGGAGCTGCTCTCACTCAAGGCCCAGTTCAAGCATCTGACTGGCCAGGACTACAAACCAGGCATGGGCCTGCCCGCTAGCTCCGCCCCTCAGAAGGCAGCATCCCCTTCTTCTGACTCCGTCTCCTGCCCCTTTGCTTGCGTCACCCAGCAGGGGGAGTTAGTGAGGAAGCTTAAATCCGAGAAAGCTCCCAAGGTTTGAGTCTATTTTTCTGTTTATCATTTGGTGCAATAACACCCCCAAAAACCTGACATGAAATGCTATTGTATCGTTGCGGTAACATTTTCCCAGATTTGTAGCTACTGTACATTTTTGGAATTTGTCTCTGTCTGTTAGTACGTAGTACGTTAGTTACATGTGATATCTCAGACACCACTGGCCTGATTATGACGAAACTTTAGTGAATGATGCATCTTGCCATAGATCCAGAATGTACTGAATTACACTGATTGGATGCGGAGCGTCGCTGCACAGCTATTTTCAGGTCTCTCCAGAGGTGTTCGATCGGGTTTAAGTCCGGGTTCTGGCTGGGCCAATCAAGGACATTCAGAGACTTGTCCCGAAGCCACTCCTCCATTGTTTTGGTTGTGTGCTTAGGGTCGTTGTCCTGTTGGAAGGTAAACCTTCGCCCCAGTCTGAGGTCCTGAGCAGGTTTTTATCAAGGATATCTCCGTACTTTGCTTCGTTCATCTTCRAATGAAACACCATTATGCTTGGTAATATGGAGAGATGGTTCTCATTAATGTTTGGCTCAAATCCAATACAACACATAACACTTTGTATCGTTACGTTCCCACAAGACAAACTCAATATGTTGCTCACAATCACTTGGACAACCAAAACAAGAAGGGGTGGCAAAGCCACTAGTAAGGGGTTCTAAAACACACCCACCATGGATGCCCACTAGGTTTGCCCCTGAAAACACAAACTAAATGAAAAACCCTCAACTTATGATAAGGTGTAAAAATACTATTTAGCAGTTTTATTTATGGCTTGGGGGTAGAAACTCTCTCGGATCCTGTTGGTCCGAGAGCCAATGCTCTGGTACCGTTTGCCGGAGGGTAGCAGAGTGAACAGTCTATGGTTAGGGTGGCTGCAGTCTTTGGCAATTTCTCAGGCCTTCCTCTGTCACCGCCTGATATAGAGATCCTGGAAGGCAGGGAGCTCAGCCCCAGTGATGTACTGGGCTGTCCGCACCAACCTCTGTAGCACTTTGCGGTTAATGGCGGTTCATTTGCCGTACCAACTTGTGATGCAGCCAGTCAAGATGCTCTCCGGTGCAGCTGTATAACTTTTTGAGGATCCAAGGGCCCATGCCAAATCTTTTCAGCATCCAGAGGGGAAAGAGGCACTGCCGTACCCTCTTCACGACTGTGTGGACCATGTTAGAGCCTTAAGTGATGTGGACGACAAGGAACTTTAAGCTCTCGACCCGCTCCACAACAGCCCCATCAATTTGGATGGGGGCGTGCTCTCCCCTCTTATCCTGTAGTCCACGATCAGCTCCTTGCGCTTGTTGCCCTGGCACCACACTGCTAAGGCTCTGACCTCCTCCCTGTAGGCTGACTCATCACTACCGGTGATCAGGCCTACAACCATCCTGTTGTCAGAGAACTTGATGATGGTGTTGGGAGTCGTGCGTGGCCATGCAGTCGTGGGTGAACAGGAGGGGACTAAGCACACACCCCTGATAGGCCCCAGTGTTGAGGATCAGTGTGACGGTGTTGGTGCCTAACCTCACCACGTGGTGCCGGCCCGTCAGGAAGTCCAGGATCCAGTTGCAGAGGGAGCTGTTCAGCCCAGGGTCCCTAGCTTTGTGATGAGCTTGGAGGGGACTATGGTGTTGAACGCTGAGCTGTAGTCTATGAACAGCWTTCTCACAGTTATTTTCCTTCTTGGATTGGGTCTGGGATGATGTCTCGTCGGCGGTCGTGGCAGGCTTTCTTGTATTCGTCCATGTCCTCGTCCTGTTCTTTGTAAGCAGTAGCTCTAGTCTTTTAGGCCAGGGAAGATATTGCCTATAATTCATGGTTTTTGGTTTGGATACCTTCTTACAGTCACTGTGGAGACAACATTGTCTATGCACTTACTTTACTGATGAAGCCCGTGACTGTTGTGGGAACTCCTCTATGCTATCGGTTGAATCCCGAAACATATCCCAGTCTGTACGAACAAAATAGTCTTGTATCCTCATGTCTGCTTCATCCGACCACTTCCTTATTGATTGCATCACTGGTACTTCCTGTTTGAGCTTTTGTTTGTAAGCTGGAAGCAGAAGAATGGCGGTATGGTCAGATGTGCCGAAGGGAGGAGAAGGGCTGTGTATGTGTTTCTGTAGGTAGAATAAAAGTGGTCTAGAGTGTTATTGGCCCTAGTGGCGCAGGATACGTGTCGGAWGTAGTAAGGTAGGACAATTTACAGTCTCCCCGTGTTAGTCTCTGCCCACCAGAAACACTGCCTCTGGGTGAGCGGTTTCTTGTTTGTTTATGGCCCCATTTTAAAGTTTCTTTGAGTGCCAGGGTGGTGTTGGCTTGTGGAGTGATGTAGACAGTGGTGATAATTACGGATGAGCGCTTACAATGGGGTATTCTATATCAGGTCGGCACAAGCTTGAGATCTCCTTCACACTGGAAGCAGCACGTCAGTTGTTATTTCTGAAAATACACTCCGCCTCTCCTCAATTTCACCAGGACTCTACCTCGTCTGCTGCATTTTGGTAGCCCATGAAACAAAGGAAAMGGGTCCTTAATGACCAGTGGAACTTTTGAAGTCGTGTTTAAAGTCGAAATCGACGTCAGTAACTATCGATCTGATGTCCAGAAATGCTTGGCGGGTCATTTGTGATAATAGTATGAACTTTCTGTACCAAAGAAAGTGAAGTGTGCTGAGGGGCCCCCGTGTTGAGGGGTGTGATTTGAGGGTCAGCACGGCAGATGTGTGGTTGCCTACCCTCACCACCTGAGCTGCAGTCAATGAAARGCATTCTCACATAGGTGGTTCATCTTGTCCAGGTGGTAGAGGGCAGTGTGGAATGCAATAGAGATTGCGTCATATCTGTTGGGGCGGTATGCAAATGTGAGTGGGTCCTGGGTGTCTGGGATGATACTTGATGTGAGCCATGACCAGCTTTTCAAAACATTTCATGGCTACAGATGTGAGTGCTACGGGACGATAGTCATTTAGACAGGTTACCTAGGCGTTCTTGGGCACAGGGACTATGGTGGTCTGCTTGAAACATGTAGGTATTACAGACTGGGCCAGGGAGCGGTTTACAATGTCAGTGAAGACCCTTGCCAGCTGGTCAGCGCATGCGCTGAGTACGCATCCTGGTCATCCGTATGGCCCTGCGGGCTTGTGAATGGTAACCTGTTTAAAGGTCTTACTTACATCGGCTACGGAGAGTGAGACCACACAGTCGTCCGGACCCGCTGATGCTCTCGTCTAATGCGTGGTTCTATGTGGTTTGCCTCGATTAGCGTCAGAGCCGGTGTAGTCCGATTCTATGTTACTCGTGTATCGATTTATAACTTATCACATAACGCACACACGGGGGCACACCTCCCAACAGAGCTACTAAAAAAAGATTTGGCTCCAAAATATATTTTGTCATGATTCCTCTCGTCCCTCCTGTTGCTAGTGGTCCTTTTTAGGGGGGGGCGCAATGTAAAAAACAATGGGGGGGGGGATAACGATGTATCACAATGTTTTATGGGTACTTAGTCACGATTGGACAAAAGTTGACATCGCCCAACCCTATTGTGAGCTATCAAGTTTTGATTTCCAACGAGAGGAAATCGTTGGAATTTTTCCTCATTAATCCACGCAATTACAGTTTAAATAATTGTCCAGTCGGGGGCTGCATAATTAGTGGGGGACGACATGTTTACTGTTGGCTTGTTTTTAATTGATTACATTAGATTTAGAATCCAGAGGTGAAATAGCCTCCACAATTGTAGTTCCTTCAAGTAGAACATTTCAAATGTGTTTTCTTTGTTTTGAGGTTTTCCTGACGAAAAGATATGATCAATTCATTTTTTAAACTCTCTCTCGTCTTCTCTCCAGGACCAGGTTGATGCTGCAGTCAAACAGCTGCTGGCTTTCAAAGCTGAGTTCAAACAGATCACAGGACAAGAGTACAATCCAGGGATGATCCCTCCTGACGCTGCCCCAGCCAAGAATGCCCCCACTGCCTCATCCTCCTCTGCCTCAAGCCTATATGAAAGTGTGACCAAACAGGGAGACACTGTTAGGAAGCTTAAATCTGAGAAAGCACCCAAGGTAAGGTGGAGAAGTGTTCACTAACGCTTTACTTTAACCCTGCAGGTATTGGATATTATTACGAGGTTATAATGGATTGTATAATGGACTCGTCACTCCTATACGTTTATTTAACTTATTTAACTAGGCAAGTCAGTTAAGAACAAATTCTTATTTAACAATGACGGCCCACCCCGGCCAAACACTCCCCTAACCGGGACGACGCTGGGCCAATTGTGCGCCGCCCTATGGGACCCCCGTTCACGGTCAGTTGTGATACAGCCCGGGATCAAACCAGGGTTTGTAGTGACGCCTCTAGCACTGAGATGCTGTGCCTTAGACCGCTGCACCACTCGGGAGCCCGTTATTTATGTATTATCTCTGTATTTGCTCCAACTGTTCATAACGGCTCTAAATTTTTTGCTCCTTCATCCCTGATTTCTCCTCCCTAACGTCTGTATTTGATCAATCGCTCCACAAAGGACCAGGTTGATGCTGCCCTGAAGGAGCTCTTAGCCTTGAAGGCAGAGTACAAACAGGTGACGGGTCACGACTACAAGCCAGGAGCTTCCCCTGCTCCTGCCCCAGTCCAGAGCAACCCAGCCCCTGCTCCTGCCCCAGTCCAGAGCAACCCAGCCCCCACAGCCACTTCTGGCTCAGGCATCTATGAGCGCGTGACTCAGCAGGGTGACCTGGTGAGGAAATTGAAGACCGAGAAGGCCCCCAAGGTGAGACCAACAGGAAGGGATGATAGGTTGGCATACATTAGGCACGCGTTGGATGAAATGCTTCATAAAATATTGAATGGACATCATGCCTGCTCTATTGCAACATTTCTGTCTGCAAACAGCTTTATTAATGAATTTTCGGTAGTTGAAAAGAAAGTGACATGACCCCTTTTATCTTTGTCCCCGCCCTCTCAGGACCAGGTGGACACCGCTGTCAAGCAGCTGCTGTCACTCAAAGCTGAGTATAAGCAGGCGACTGGCCAGGACTACAAACCAGGCGTGGCCCCAGCTGTCAGCCCTGCCCCTGTTCAGGCTAGCCCCGCCCCCCAGGACCAGTCTGGTTCCTCCCCTCAGGCACTCTTCACCCAGGTTGTCCAAAAGGGGGAGCTAGTGAGGAAGCTGAAATCAGAGAAGGCTCCTAAGGTAAGTGGGATTTCGTTTCACTTTGCAAACCTATGACCAAAAATGCTGAAAACGTGTTGGCGAGAAGCTATTCAGATGAGGGATACTGGACTTTTGGTGCAGGTACCTAGTATAGCTAACTATAAATAATACCATTTATTATATAAATATTTGCTAACAATTATTAATCAGATTTAAGTCTTAATATTGTGATTTAGGGGTAACCCTAATTGCTTGTAGATTGATGAAATGCCACAGGCAGACCTCATAACGCAATATAAAATGCCAMCAGGACCAGGTGGACTGTGCCGTGAAGCAGCTGCTGGCCCTGAAGACTCAGTACAAGGCCCTCACCGGAGAGGACTACAATGTTGTGGCTGCCGCTGGAGCCTCGAGCAGAGAGGACAAGAACCGCAAGGACCGAGAGAACAAGTCTGAGAAACAGGCAGGAGGAGGAGGAGGAGGGAAGAAGCAGCAAAAGGGAGAAAAGGGCAAGGAGGCCTTGTTGGGAGGCACAGGGGGAGGAGGAGATGGTGGTCCCAAGAAACAGACACGGTGAGAGAGCGGGATGGATGGATGGAGGGGAGGGCACAGGGATGGATAAATAGAAATCATTGGGACTTTAATGGAGTGAAGATTTGAAGATAGCGGGATAGATGGCAGAGATGGAGAGAGAGAGAGTGTTGAACATATAGGGGGTGTACTGCTGAATGTATGTGGTCCTGTATGGTCAGTTGGTAGAGCTTGGCGCTTGCAACGTCAGTGTAGTGGGTTCGATTCCTGCTGCGGTCACCAGTAAGAAAATGWATGGCAGCAAACATAATATTCTTACCTGTGTGGTTTGACCTGCTGCGCAATAAGCTCAACACATTGCTCCTATAAATGTTTCAAATTGTTATCGCACACAGTGAAATACCGTCAGGGCCTTCAAAGCATTCAGAGGAGGCTTAGTAATATTTTAAATGAAAATTGCGTTAAGTTATTGAACATTACTTGTTAAAATTCATTGCTTTGTCTGATGGGGAAGGGAAAATAAATGAAAAGTGGAATAGCTATTCAATCAGGATCTGGGGAGAATTTTGGAATGACAGCATGATTAGCCAAGCCGACTTTTTATTTTATTATATATATTTTCTTTTTTTATTCCCACGGCTTCCGGACCCTCTAGCTAGCAGGCTTTGATTAACGTCACCACTGTATTAAATCAGCCAGGAATTGTTGCTGAATTTCTGCAGTTTTCTGTTTGGCTAGCTGAAATAAAGGTACACTATTGTAGAAAGCTTCTCTTGGATTTAAAAGCAACAAACGGAACATCTTATGATTGACAATTTAGCTGGACCGGATGATACATTTATGGTGAGTGTTTTCACTGTTCCATATAGATGAGTTTGATTAATCAACTGGCCTCCACAATCACCCGACCTCAACTCAATTGAGACMGTTTGGGATGAGTTGGACCGCAGAGTGAAGGAAAAGCAGCCAACATGTGTCCTCAGCATACACTACCATTCAAAAGTTTGGGGTCACTTAGAAATGTCCTTGTTTTTGAAAGATAAGCACATTTTTTTGTCCATTTAAAATAACATAAAATTGATCAGAAATAGTGGAATATTTAATGGAATATATACATAGGCGTACACGGGCCCATTATCAGCAACCATCATTCCTGTGAGAATTTTATCATTTTAAAAGGCTAATTGATCATTAGAAAACCCTTTTGCAATTATGTTAGCACAGTTGAAAACTGTTCTGATTTAAAGAAGCAATACAACTGGCCTTCTTTAGACTAGTTGAGTATCTGGAGCATCAGCATTTATGGGTTCGATTACAGGCTCAAAATGGACAGAAATTGACCTTCTGAAACTTGTCAGTCTATTCTTCTTCTGAGAAATGAAGGCTGTTCCATGTKATAAATTGCCAAGAAACAGAAGATCTCTTACAACWGCAGAGTTCCTCTGTCCAGTGTCTGTGTTCTTTTGCCAGAGCTGCAAAGAAAAAGCCATATCTTGACTGACCAATACAAATAAAAAATTAAGATGGGCAAAAGAACAGACACTGGACAGAGGAACTCTGCCTWGAAGGCCAGCATCCCGGAGTCGCCTCTTCACTGTTGATGTTGAGACTGGTGTTTTGCGGGTACTATTTAATGAAGCTGCCAGTTCAGGACTTGTGAGGAGCCTGTTGCTCAAACTAGACACTAATGTACTTGTCCTCTTGCTCAATTGTGCACCGGGGCCTCCCACTCCTCTTTCTATTCCGGTTAGAGCCAGTTTGCTGCCGTTTCCAGCTACAATAGTAATTTACAACCTGAACAATGTCTACACTGTATTTCTAATAAATTGTATGTTATTTTAATGGACAAAGAATTAGCTTTTCTTTCTAAAACAAGGGCATTTCTAAGTGACCCCAAACTTTTGAAAGGTAGTGTATGTGGGAACTCCTTCAACACTGTTGGAAAAGCATTCCAGGTGAAGCGGGTTGAGAGAATTCCAAGTGTGTGCACAGCTGCCAAGGCAAAGGGTGGCTATTTGAAGAATCTAAAATTGTTTAACACTGATTCCATATGTGTTATTTCATAGTTTTGATTTGATGTCTACACTGTTAATCTACAATGTAGAAAATTGGAAAAAATWAAGTAAAACCCTTGAATGAGTAGGTGTGTTGCTAAGAAAACTCAAATGTATTAGTTTTAAACTAACTTTGAGTAATCGATTATACTCCCCTAGCAAACAAACTAATCGATTCTGAAAAACCTCCGTTGAACTCATCAGTGATGTTCTATTTTTTATTTATTTTTTTATTTTTATTTTTTTCAGCTTGGCTGCTGTGAAAATTTTGACTTAAGTTAGCTAGCTAAAAGTTTGGCCTTCAACCTTGTTGGCTCAATTATGAAAAGTTAAAAACGCATTACAAAGTGTATCAATATTTTTTTTGTTTTAGCAATACTAATTAAGTGCTGTAATTGTGTGTTTGACTTGATCTGAATGAGCTGGGAGTGTATTGCATTTTTAAAGAATAATCTCATGCATGTAATGGTGGTTTGGGATGGCAGGCTGTGGCCAGATGAGATTGTTGTTGCGTGCGTGTGAACACAYAACATTTTTGGACTAGACTCTACCACACTATCTACCAAGAGTTTATATTTTTCGTAGCYGTCGATTTACCACCACAAACYGATGCTGGCACTAAGAACGCACTCAACGAGCTGTATAAGGCCATAAKCAAACAGACTGATTACCAGGACCTATACACAGAGCATGCGCTGACCAACTGGCAARTGTCTTCACTGACATTTTCAACCTCTCCCTGACCGAGTATGTCATACTTACATGTTTCAAGCAGACCACCAATAGTCCCTGTGCCCAAGAAAGCAAATGACTATCATCCCAAGCACTGACGTCGGTAGCCATGAAGTGCTTTGAAAGGCTGGTCATGGCTCACATCAACACCACCATCCCGGGAAACCCTAGACCCACTCTAATTCGCATACCGCCCCAGCAGATCCACAGATGATGCAWTCTCTATCGCACTCCACACTGCCCTTTCCCAACTGGACAAAAGGAACAGAATGCTGTTCATTGACTACAGCTCAGTGTTCAACACCATAGTGCCCACAAAGCTCATCACTAAGCTAAGACCCTGGTACTAAACATTGCATTGTTGGTTAAGGGCTTGTAAGTAAGCATTTCACAGTGTTTCTGGCGCATGTGACAAATAAAATGTGGTTTGATTTGAGCTGGGCGATATGGAGTTGAGGGCTTTGGCTGTGTAATTGTCATGAATTACATAGGCTATTTGGCATGATGATTAACTTAGGAGCCATGCTTCTGAAGGCCAAGGCCCAATAGGCACAGTCYGCTACTGATCACACAACGTAAACCAAATGCAAAAAAGCACAGATCAGAAATAAGACTTTAAACTCACTATAATCTGCACTGTGATTTAATTGGAAAATGTACTTTAACATTATAGGTTCTAAGGAGCTGATTATTTAACCTGGGTTAAGTAAACTGAGCAATGCAAGGCATTGGATAATATGCCTTCCCATYGATTTCACATTTATTGGTTATTTTGCTAATTTCTCACTGCCATTTGCWCATGCAAAATGTCACCCTAATGATGTACGTGTCTTTTCCTAATTCAGACTGGGGCTGGAGGCTAAGAAGGAGGAGAACCTAGCTGATTGGTACTCTCAGGTGAGTGTGTACTGTGCATACAGTGCCTTCAGATAGTATTCACATCCCTTAAACTTTTCCACATTTTGTGGTTAAAAAGTGGGATTAAAATAGATTTATTTGTCATTTTCTGTCAACGATCTACACAAAATCTCTGTCAAAGTGGAAGAAAAATTCACGTTAGAATCACCATTGGCAGTAATTACAGCTGTGATCTTTAGTCTTTCCACACCTGGATTGTGCATAATTTTTCTTCTTTTAATTATTATTTTTTTTTTTAATTCGAGCTCTGTCACCATTGGTTGTTGATCATTGCTAGACAACCATTTTCAGATCTTGCCATAGATTTTCAAGCAGATTTAAGTCAGAACTGTAACTCATCCACTCAGGAACATTCACTGTCGTCAACTCC
The DNA here is from genome assembly GCF_002910315.2 of Salvelinus sp. IW2-2015. Classification (NCBI taxonomy): domain Eukaryota; kingdom Metazoa; phylum Chordata; class Actinopteri; order Salmoniformes; family Salmonidae; genus Salvelinus; species Salvelinus sp. IW2-2015. The sequence goes on along the minus strand of NW_019957535.1, from coordinate 1,960,052 downwards.
AGTGTAGATTTGGCCTTGTGTTTTAGGTTATTGTCCTGCTGAAAGGTGAATTCTTCTCCCAGCGTCTGGTGGAAAGCAGTCTGAACCAGGTGTTCCCCTAGGATTTTTCCTGTGCTTAGCGCCGTTCCGTATCTATTTTATCCTGAAAAACTCCCCAGTTAACGATTACAAGCATCCCCATAACATGACGCATCCACCACTATGCTTGAAAATATGGAGAGTAGTACTCAGTAATGTTTTGTATTGRGTTTGCCCCAAACATAACATTGAGGACAATCAGGGGAGAAGGGCGTTGATCAGGAAGGTGACCAAACATAACATTGAGGACAAAAAGTTAATTGCTTTGCCACATTTTTTGCAGTATTACTTTAGTGCCTTGTTGCAAACAGGATGCATGTTTTGGAATATTTGTTTTCTGTACAGGCTTTCTCCTTTTTATTCGGCCATTTAGTTTAGTATTGTGGAGTCACTACAATGTTGATCCATCCTCAGTTTTCTCCTATCACAGACATTAAACTCTGTTATTGTTTTAAAGTCACYATTGTCCTCATCGTGAAATCCCTGAGCGGTTTCCTTCCTCTCCGGCAACGAAGTTAGGAAGGACGCCTGTGTCTTTGTAGTGACTGGGTGTATTGATATTTATTTCTKATCCAAAGTGTAATTAATGTTAAATTCCTGTTTTAAGTTTCCCTATATTTCTGTTATTACRGTGCTATTACTCTGTTATTAGTGCGCCTGCGCGGGTGTCTCTGTTGATGGGCCCGTGTGCAATGGCAACCATGCATTGTGGAAATACGGTTTAGTAAACGTTGTTCAACTGAAACCTAGTCGTTGTCATAACTTCATCATGCTCAAAGGTATATTCCAATGTCTATTTTTATTATTTAAAAAATGGACCCATCTACAAATGCAGTGCAGTCGGAAAGTATTCAGACCCCTTGACTTTTTCCACATTTTTAAGTTACAGCCTTATTCTAAAATGGATAAAGACTTTTCCCCCCTCATCAATCTACACACAATACCCCATAATGAGAAAATCATTTTTATTTTATTTTTTTACTGAAACTGAAACATCACATTTACAGTATTCAGACCCTTTACTAAGTACTTTGTTGAAACATCTTTGGCAGCGATTACAGCCTCGAGTCTTCTTGGGTATGATGCTACAACCTTGGCACACCTCTATTTGGGGAGTTTCTCCCATTCTTCTCTGCGGATCCTCTCAAGCTCTGTCAGGTTGGATGGGGAGCGCTGCTGCACAGCTATTTTCAGGTCTCTCCAGAGATGTTMGATCGGGTTCAAGTCCGGGCTCTGGCTCGGTCACTCAAKGACATTCATAGACTTTTCCCGAAGCCTCTCCTGCTTTGTCTAAGYTGTGTGCTTAGGGTCGTTGTCCTGTTGGAAGCTGAACSTTCGCCCCAGTCTGAGGTCCTGAACGCTCTGGAGCAGGTTTTCATCAAAGATCTCGCTGTATTTTGCTCCGTTCATCTTTCCCTTGATCCTGACTAGTCTCCCAGTCCCTGCTGCTGAAAAACATCCCCACAGCATGACGCTCCCACCACCATGCTTCACCGTAGGGATGTTCCAGGTTTCCTCCAGACGTTACGCTTGGCATTCAATCCAAATGGTTATCTTAATTTCATCAGACCAGAGAATCTTGTTTCTCATGGTCTGATGTGCCTTTTGGCAAACTCCAAGCGGGCTGTCGTGCCTTYTTTACTGAGGAGTGGCTTCCATCTGGCCACTCTACCAAAAGGCCTGATTGGTGGAGTGCTGCAGAGATGATTGTCCTTCTGAAAGGTTCTCCCATCTACAMAGAAACTCTGGAGCTCTGTAAGTGACCATCGGGTTCTTGGTCACCTCCCTGACCCCTCTCCCCCGATTGTTTTGTTTGGCCAGGCGGCCAGCTCTAGGGAARGATTTGGTGGTTGCAAACTTCTTCCATTTAAGAATGATGGAGGCCACTGTGTTCTTGGGGACCTTCATTGCTACAGAAATGTTTTGCTTCTGTTCCCTAGATCTGTGTCTCGACACAATCCTGACTCAAAGCTCTACAGACAATTCCTTCGACCTCATGGCTTGTTTTTTGCTCTGACATGCACGGTCTTGAATCTRTGTTTGAAATTCACTGCTCGACTGAGGGACCTTACAGATAATTGTATGTGTGGTGTACAGAGATGAGGTAGTCATTCAAAATCTTGTTGAACACTATTATTGCGTCCATGCGACTTGTTAAGCACATTTTTACTCCTGAACTTATTTAGGCTTGCCATAACAAAGGGGTTGAATACTTTTGCCATTTCAGCTTTTCATTTTTTATACATTTTTATTATTTCATTTTTTATTAATAAAAAAAAAAACTTTTTGACATCATGGGGTATTGTGTGTAGGCCAGTGGCAAAACAATCTAAATTGAATCCATTTTAAATTCAGGCTGTAACACAAGAACATTTGGGAGGAAAAATCAAGGCGTGTAAATACTTTCTGAAGGCACTGTATATGAAAGTGATGTTTTTTGTTTGTTTACGAGTCAATAAGGTTTCCCTTCACGTGCTCCCCATTTACCCTTAACTCTGCCCTCCACCTTCCCTCCTCCCCTCCAGGTGATCACCAAGGCAGAGATGATTGAGTACTATGACGTGAGCGGCTGCTACGTGCTGCGACCCTGGTCCTACTCTATCTGGGAGTCCATCAAGGAGTTCTTTGACCGCGAGATCAAGAAGCTGGGTGTGGAGAACTGCTACTTCCCCATGTTCGTYTCGCAGGCTGCCCTGGAGAAAGAGAAGTCCCACATAGCTGATTTTGCCCCAGAGGTGTGTGTGTGTTGGGGGGGGTGATGGGTGTTCCTGACATCTTGTGGTGAGATGTGGTATCGGTGTGTATCGAGCCCTATTGGAAATCCTGGTGCTGTCTCTTATACACATCTAGATGTGTATAAGAGGGGGGGTGATGGGTGTTCCTGACATCTTGTGGTGAGATGTGGTATCGGTGTGTATCGAGCCCTATTGGAAATCCTGGTCCTCGCCCTTTCCAGTGATTTGTGTGTGTGTGTGTGAGACCACCATTTTGTCTTTTTGGAATGCTCAAGAAGATCTCCTTTTAAAATGATTTGACACATTTGTAGTTAACTGTGTTTGTGTCTTCTGGCCTCAGGTTGCCTGGGTAACACGGTCAGGGAACACTGAGCTTGCCGAGCCCATCGCTGTCCGACCCACTAGTGAAACTGGTAAGAGACACACACCTTCCCACCTTCTGTCAGTCCGTAAGGTTGAACTTRATGCATTGCATTTCCAGATGCTTTTCTCTGTCTCAAAAGCTTTATTGTATGGGTGTATATCATGACACAACTGCTATATTTTTTATCCATGACGCTCACCACTTCTACCTGGTCTCTCTTCCATACATTTCTAAATGTACTAATTGACACTGACCCATAGGGTGTACCCATGCCTGGGTAGACGGTAATCCCAAATGTGCACACAAGGGGCRCCCTACTAACCCATGTGTTCTTCCTTCCTCTTTTTACAGTGATGTACCCTGCCTACGCCAAATGGGTCCAGTCCCACAGAGACCTACCTATCAAACTCAACCAGTGGTGCAACGTTGTGGTCAGTGTCCACTCCACTAATGATCATTGTCTCGTTCACCATCATCGTTTGGGTCAATTCCAGGGGGAAAAAATCTAAATGGAAGAGCCCAAACGTACTTGAAATGGAAGACGCCTCACCATGTCCAGTGTTTCCACGGTCTTTTGGCAGAACCCTTTAGGATAACTTAACAGAATGGATCCAGAGTTTCACTCCTCTCGTTTTCTCATTTATTTATTTCTTCATCTCTCCGTCAGAGGTGGGAGTTCAAGCACCCCCAGCCCTTCCTAAGGACCAGAGAGTTCCTGTGGCAGGAAGGACACACGGCTTTTGCCACCAAAGAGGAGGCCGCGGAAGAGGTAACGAGGTCATTTTTTATTTTCAGCTGTCCTTGAGACTAGAGTTCTTAACTTTTCGGTCTTGAATGTTGAGTTTGGACTTGTCATGTCTGGAGAGTGCGTTCAAACAGTATTTGAAGGCAGACTCRGTAAGTCTCATTTACGCCRTTTGTATTTATGACATATCACTGTCGGAGTGACAAAACAAACACMCAGGTAAGATGTCATAATGTGCTCGGAGAGTTTTCGAGCAGTAGCTGAGCCAGCCACCCTTTGATCAGGCAGCTGGTGTTCGAATTTGCGTGTAGCCTACAAGCGTGTAAATATCTATAAGCAGTAAAATGTCATTATCATTTACATCGGCAACGGTAGTGGCTTAATCGGCTTGATCTCTTGATCTCCAGCTAAACTAGCTAGCTAGCTTGCTTCACCTACCAGTAGTAGACAGAGCTGGCTTTCGTTATTATTATCCGCTCAACTAGCAAGAAAATATTCTCAATCCCTTGCTGAATGAAAATCGCCCACAATTCCAATTTTGATTTAGAAGTTCAAGCTAGCAACATCAAATCCTGCGCATCATCAGCTGTTGCACACAGACAGACGCACAGACCGATTGACAGCCAGGAGCCAATGTTATTAACCGTTACAACATGCGTTTGTCAGCTAAATTACACTTTTATTCTTTATCACTCATTTGAAATGAGTCTCGTTTGTAATTCTAGGGATATAGCTAGATATATGTATTGTTGGGTGTTGCTGTAGTCGTGGATGGTTCAGAAGAAAAGGGAACATGCAACAGAGAAATGATCAATTGGCCTGTGTGTCATAATTACTTGGAGAAATCTGACCTGCAATTTGTGAACAAAGCTACTGCTCTTATCATTCGTAAAACCGTCATTTTAATCACTTTGAAGTGACCCAAATGGMAAATGAATCTTTCATCTATACATTTAGAGGTGTATAAAACCAGAAAGAAGTGACATATTTGGGGCTCGAGTCTGGCTTTAATGTTTTGGTATAAGTTGAATTAGGCACAGCTCAAGTATTTGAAAGTGTACGGTTTTGTTGAAGTTAGTGTTTCCTTTGCACTGGCCAAAATGGCTGCCACAGTTTACCTGTAGTTCATGGGCCCTGCATGTTTTTTTTACATGGATTCTGGGGATACGTTTGTACTACATACAATCAGGATGAATATGATACGATAAGTTTGTCAGCTAGTTAGTACCTACCAGTTTCAGGACATTTTTTCCCCCTCAACATACCTTTTGACCCCCCCCCCCCCCACCCCCTTTAGTCTTTTAATAAATACTGACTCATCTTCTCCCCGTCTGTGTGCATGTGTCCAGGTGTTACAGATCCTTGACTTGTACGCACGGGTCTACGAGGAGCTGATGGCCATCCCTGTGGTAAAGGGCAGAAAGACCGAGAAGGAGAAGTTTGCAGGAGGAGACTACACTACCACCGTGGAGGCCTTCATCTCTGCCAGCGGCAGAGCCATCCAGGTACACTTATAGGCTGCCGCCACATTTGGATTTTGTACCACAAAATTCCGGATTGAGACCGTAGTTGTTTAATGGGAGTAGGTGTACGCAAAATGTCGGAAGGTCCTATAAAATTGCTGGAGCCTTCAGCCATAAGTTCTTATATCCATCACGTTCATTCAGACATGAATTGAATTAAGCCCATCTGAAGTATTTGAAAGTAAAATTCAGTGCTTCCTTTATAATGGACAGCACTGGCCAAAATGTCTGCCACAGTGAACCTGTAGGTAATGGGCCTCACATCTTATTTTCCATGGACGATGGGGATACATTTGTACTACGGACAATAGGGCCTATTTGTTGATTTCAGATTTTTCCTATCTTTTCCTAGCCCTTTGTAAGCAATCTATAGGAAGTTCTCCTAAAATGGCTAGAGCCTTCAACAGTTCTTGCCCATGGTTAGTTCTGACCCAAGGGGGAAGAGGCCTAATAGAAGACTAGGGTGAAACTTGGCATCTTAGCCGAAAAACCAAACCAAAGTCACTAGCTTCTAATGCAGTTTTATAAAGCACAGTTTAACACACTCTATCAGCAAAACAACCTCTTAGGGACACTTGTATTGATGTTTAAGTAAATGTTTCCTCTTCCTCTCAGGGTGCCTCCACCTTTCTATCAATTAATCTGAATGTAAAAATATGAATCATAAAATATATATATAAAAAACAAGTTAAATGGTTCTCTTTCTCTCAGGGTGCCACATCCCACCACCTGGGCCAAAACTTCTCCCGGATGTTTAACATCGAGTTCGAGGACCCCAGGAAGCCGGGCGAGAAGCAGCTAGCCTACCAGAACTCGTGGGGTATCACCACCCGCACTATCGGCGTGCTCACCATGGTACATGGGGACAACATGGGCCTGGTGCTGCCCCCCAGAGTTGCCTGTCTCCAGGTATGTTTTGATTTACATTTTGATTMCACCTTTWTTTTACCAGGCAAGTCAGTTAATAACGACTGCCTGGCAAAAGGTAAAGAATTTCACCTTTTTTTTGGCCCTAGTCAAATTCTATAACCCTGCATTTTCTCCTGCTCTTCTCTGCCAGGTGATCATCATCCCGTGTGGCATCACAGCCTCCCTGCCTGAGGCTGAGAAGGAGTCTCTGCTGGCCCAGTGCTCCAAGTACCTGGCCCGGCTGCAGAGGGGAGAGACCCGGGTAAAGGCTGACCTCCGAGACAATTACTCTCCCGGCTGGAAGTTCAACCACTGGGAACTCAAGGTAAAACCACCACTCATGGTCTTGTGTGGCTCCACAACGTCAGGGTCGTGGGTTCGGTTGTCACTGGAGTCATACACTAAACATTTTGCACTCACTGCACTGTATGTCTCTTTGGATGAAAGTAGATCTTAAATGGTGTATATTATTATTATTATTATTATTGTTGTAATAATCCCCCAGAACCCTTTTCTAGGTGCATTAGAAAGTTTGCAGCCTTGTCTCATTCAGTGCTTCCTCTAAAATGGACCGCACTGGCCAAAATAGCTGCCACAGTGAACCTGTAGTTCATGGGCCTCATGTAACTTTTCCATGGATTTTGGGGATAAATTTGTACTTCTGACAATTGGTTGATTTCAGGGATGGATAAACTTCTCGTCAGTCCAATTGAAAGGAAACGTCTGCATCTCTATCCTCTCTCTCTCCTTCGCTTTCTTTCTTGCTCTCCATCCTTCTCTCTCTCCACCCCTCCTTCCATCCCTCTCTCTCAGGGCGTGCCCATTCGCCTTGAGGTGGGTCCTAAGGACCTGAAGCAGGGTCAGTGTGTGGCCGTGAGGAGAGACACGGGGGAGAAGATCACCCTGCCCGAGGCAGACACCGAGAAGAGACTCATACAGCTACTGGAGGACATCCAGACCAACCTCTTCAAGAGGTATGCGTATGCTGATCCACACCCACCTACTGGAGGAAATCAAGGCCAACCTCTTGTAACACCCACAATCCCTCTCATTCTCTCTCGCGCTCTCTGAGCTACTGCACAGGTGCTAACATACACACACACACACACACACACACACACACACACACACACACACACGTGTGACCTGTCGAATCCTGGACTAATATTTAACTTTTCTGTGTCGCAGGGCATCAGACGACTTGAACAAGCACATGGTGGTAGCAGACTCTATGGAACAGTTCCAGAAAGACCTGGACCAGGGCAGGGTGTGTTACGTTGAAGTTTGTTTCTGTTAGATTCCCAATCATCAGATGAATCGTTTCCATGTCTGGCTGGCTTAAGTAATATTAACAAACTGACTTACATTTTTTTTTTTTTATGTTGATAACCACAGATTGTCCAGATCCCCTTCTGTGGAGGCATCGAGTGTGAAGACTGGATCAAGAAGACCACTGCCAAGTAAGACTCACTCAAGTACCACTCAATGACTGGGATGCATGCTAACATTCACTGACTATACCAAACATTAGGAACACCTTCCTATCAAGATGCATTATCTGCTCTGAGTGAAGTGTTACCAAATGTAGAATGAAGTTGATAAAATCGGTCACCTCCCTAACCCCTAGCCCCTCTCTCTCTCCCCCTCTCCAGGGACCAGGATCTGGAGCCCGGTGCCCCMTCCATGGGTGCAAAGAGCCTGTGTATCCCCTTCAAGCCCCTCAAGCCCCTGCAGCCGGGTCAGATGTGCGTCAGCGGCAAGGAGGCCGCCCAGTATTACACCCTGTTTGGCCGCAGCTACTAAATACAGTCTTAAGTGGCCTCCTCTCCTCGATCTGGGATATGAGAGAGAAGCGGATAGGTGAAAGAAAATACTTGTGAACAAAGATTTGTTTTCACCTATCATGCGCTTTCGAATCAGCAGAGATGGAGAAGAGACGAGGAGATGAAGTCTCTTTAGACTATTGAGATACACCCAGAGTCAACACCTTGTCGTGTGTTCCTTTCCTTTTGACCCTAACCTTGCAATGGTGGCCTAACCCCTCAAGATTGACAAGACACTCTCCATAGTCAGCTATTTTCTCCCATTAGCCCCAAATGTAACAAAAATGACCTTTTCTTTATACCCAATGACACAATCTTTATATTTTTGTTCYTTTCTCACTCCCACCCTACCTTATCTCAGGACCTTTTCCGGGTAGGAAGATGACATGGTTACTCAGGCAAGATATTTCAGTATCTCCCCACTAACTGAACTGATAGCGTAGCTATGCTATAGGTGGGTGGTGAGGGTTGACCCCTGGCGGTTGTAGCCACTAGCCACATTTGTCCCCAGTACAAACTCATAGGAATACTGCATACAACATGGAATAATGGACTATCACATACATGTAATTACCTGTACTCTTGAGTTCCTCTAACGCAATTCTAAGACTTTTCTATAATAAAGGGATTCTCAAATTCCACTGTATAGGCATTATCATTTGAGAGCTGTTTTACCTGTACATTATCTGCACGTAATCTGTAAAAGGATGGATTGTGTTGATGATCGTCCAAGCGAGTGCACACATCAGGAGGAAGAGGGACTTGTTCAGGTGCGGACAGGACAGAAATATTTGTTTTATGTTCAGGTGTGGAAAAGTGAAACTGTCCACTTTCCCAGAGTTTTTATTCACATTACAAATGAATCAGTGATTCCAAAGTCAGGCAGTCAATTGAGTTTTATTTTACTATTGTAGGCTACAGTAATTTTTACCTCAATATAATTGATTTGTAACATCATGCACAATGATGTGCCAAATATATGATTTACTGCATTGTTATAGATCGGGTATTCCCAACTGGGGTACACGCAATGCCGTCGGGTGTACGCCAAATAAAAATATGATTCACATTTAAAAAAATAAAAAAATAATAATAATTTTTATTAGAATAATTCTAAACATTTTCAAACGGGGCTATACATTTGGGTGAGGTTTTTTTCTCTCGCCCGATTAGCCTTGTTTCACTGCCAGAAATAAAATTAAACCATCTAGTGTTCAGCGAAATAACAACATAATGTCAAATACAAGTAGCCTTGTCAAATACAAGTAGCCTAGTCAAATAATTAACATCCAATCACATTAACTGTTACACTCTCGCGGGAATTCCACTAACGGTACATATTTAGCCAAACATAGCCACTGCTCATTCCGTTTGCTCGAAAATGGATAAATGGTTMAAAACAAAAGTAGGCCCATAGACACATACCACATACCATAGACACATACCAGCTCTACTGCTACTACCAGCAGAATATAATAATACCTGCATCTGTCAACGACACAAGTTGATGCTAGCATCAGTAATTATACATTTGTTGTTAGCCCAGCTAGCATGGACACTGACAGTTGTGGATCTGATGCAGCTGAAGAGATACTGCCCCTTTACCCGGGAAAGCACCGAACAACAGACGGGGACGTTGGACCATCGAAGAGGCACAAATATGATGAGAAATAAACTCAGCAAAAAAAGCAACGTCCTCTCACTGTCAACTGCGTTTATTTTCAGCAAACTTAACGTGTAAATACTATGAACATAACAAGATTCAACAACTGAGACATAAACTGAACAAGTTCCACAGACATGTGACTAACAGAAATGGAATAATGTGTCCCTGAACAAAGGGGGGCGGGTCAAAATCAAAAGTAACAGTCAGTATCTGGTGTGGCCACCAGTTGCATTAAGTACTGCAGTGCATCTCCTCATGGACTGCACCAGATTTGCTAGTTCTTGCTGTGAGATGTTACCCCACTCTTCCACCAAGGCACCTGCAAGTTCCCAGACATTTCTGGGGGGGGGGGGGCCTGTCCCTAGCCCTCACCTTCCTATCCAACAGGTCCCAGACATGCTCAAGGGATTGAGATCCAGGCTCTTCGCTGGCCGTGGCAGAACACTGATATTCCTCTCTTGCAGGAAATCACGCACAGAACGAGCAGTATGGCTGGTGGCATTGTCATGCTGGAGGGTCATATCAGGATGAGCCTGCAGGAAGGGTACCACATGAGGGAGGAGGATGTCTTCCCTGTAATGCACAGCGTTGAGATTGCCTGCAATGACAACAAGCTCAGTCCGATGATGCTGTGACACACCGCCCCAGACCATGACGGACCCTGCATCTCCAAATCGATCCCGCTCCAGAGTACAGGCCTCGGTGTAACGCTCATTCCTTCGACGATAAACGCGAATCCGACCTCCACTCCTGGTGAGACAAAACTGTGACTCGTCAGTGAAGAGCACTTTTTGCCAGTCCTGTCTGGTCCAGCGATGGTGGGCTTGTGCGACATTGTTGGCGGTGATGTCTGGCCTGCCTTATAACAGRCCTACAAGCCCTCAGTCCAGCCTCTCTCAGCCTATTGCGGACAGTCTGAGCACTGATGGAGTGATTGTGCGTTCCTGGTGTAACTCGGGAAGTTGTTGTTGCCATGCTGTACTTGTCCCGCAGGTGTGATGTTCGGATGTACCGATCCTGTGCACGTGTTGTTACACGTGGTCTGCGAGGACGATCAGCTGTCCGTCCTGTCTCCCTGTAGCGCTGTCTTAGGCGTCTCACAGTACGGACATTGCAATTTATTGCCCTGGCCACATCTGCAGTCCTCATGCCTCCTTGCAGCATATTCATGCAGATGAGCAGGGACCCTGGGCATCTTTCTTTTGGTGTTTTTCAGAGTCAGTAGAAAGGCCTCTTTAGTGTCCTAAGTTTTCATAACTGTGACTTAATTGCCGACCTTAATTGCCTTGTCTGTAAGGTGTTAGTGTCTTAACGACCGTTCCACAGGTGCATGTTCATTAATTGTTTATGGTTCATTGAACAAGCATGGGAAACGGTGTTTAAACCCTTTACAATGAAGATCTGTGAGTTATTTGGCTTTTACGAATGATCTTTGAAAGACAAGGTCCTAAAAAAGGGACGTTTCTTTTTTTGCTGAGTTTATAGACTATGTATACTAGTTAAATGTAAAATGCTCCCTTGGCCTAATCAGACTTACAATATTAGCAATACATAGGCCTAAATTACTTGCACTGCTGTCTGTGTCTGATCCTCCAACATAGCTGCATAGCAATGAACAGATCTGTCCTCTGTGTTAGCTAGCTGATCAACTTCATGATTAAGTAATAATAGTATTTAAAAAGAATCAACCTTATTGACGTGGACTGAAGGGCATCAAGTCCAGGATTATCAGAGAGCAAAAGCCGAGTGCAGTCATTTAGGGTCTGTTTGCAGCGGATAAGGAAGTTCCTTCTCTCCATCTTCAATTGTGCTGTTGCTTTAAACTGACTGTAGTTCACCGATTAATGAAAGGAGGAGCTAGGGAAATTGGCAGTTAAATTCGCACATTAAACAGCGCTTTAAGTTAGCGTGTATAGGTGTATATTTAGCAGCTGTAGGCGTTTAATTTGACGTGTGCAGGACCCGCTTGCAGCCGTTTATTTAGCACATGTTGGACCGCCTGCCAGCACATTTGCACGAGCTTATTTGACGCGTGTAGGCGTTAATTTAGCGCCTGCACCTGCTTACTTTACACACGTAGCATTAAAATGATTGCGTTTTGACCACGTGCTTTATGATCCAAATGGCGTTCCATAGTTAAAGCGCGTGCAAGCAGTTGCTCCCGATGCCACTTGGGTACACTGCAGCATCCACCGAGAGGCTCTTGCTGCCAAGGGAATGCCTGACAGCTTGAAAGACATTTTGGGCAATACAGTGAAAATGGTTAACTTTGTTAAAGCAAGGCCCCTGAACTCTCGTGTATTTTCTACACTATGCAATGATATGGGCAGCGACCATGTAACGGTTTTACAACATACAGAAGTGCACTGGTTATCAAAGGGAAATTGAGAGACGAGCTTAGTTGTATTTTTATTACTGACCATTTTCACTTGTCTGACCGCTTGCATGATGACGAGTTTCTCACGCGACTGGCCTATCTGGGTGATGTTTTTTTCTCGCCTGAATGATCTGAATCTAGGATTACAGGGACTGTCCGCAACTATATTCAACGTGTGGGACAAATTTGAGGCTATGATTAAGAAGATGGCGCTCTTCTCTGTCTGCATTAACAAGGACAGCACACAGGTCTTTCCATCATTTGTATGATTTTTTGTTGTGTGCAAATGAACTCAAGCTTACCGACAATGTCAAATGTGATATAGCGAAGCACCTGAGTGAGTTGGGTGAGCAATTACGCAGGTACTTTCCCGAAACGGATGACACAAACAACTGGATTCATTATCCCTTTCATGCCCTGCCTCCAGTCCACTTACTGATATCTGAACAAGAGAGCCTCATCGAAATTGCAACAAGCTGTTCTGTGAAAATGGAATTTAATCAGAAGCCACTGCCATATAGGATTGGGCTGCGCTCAGAGTATCCTGCATTGGCAAATCGCGCTGTGAAGAYACTGATGCCCTTTGCACTCTCACATAGGTACGTGGTTGCAATCTCGGCCCTCACTAGCATGAAAACTAAATACGGGCACAGAAAAGGATGTGTGTGGAAAAGGATTTAAGACTCACCAATACAACCCAACAATGCAGAGTTATGTGCATCCTTTCAAGCACACCCTTCTCATTAACCTGGGGTGAGTTATTCACAATTTGATGAACAAATAAAGTTTTATATGTAAGATGGCTAAATAAAGAGCAAAATTACTTATTATTTGTGCTCTGGTCCTRTAAGAGCTTTGTTACTTCCCAAGAGCTGGGTTGTGACAACTCACACTCATTCTTGTGTTTAATAAATGTTTTGAGTGTGTGTGGCAGGCTTACAATGATGGCAAAAAACAACATTTGAGAGTGTGTTGACCCTGGTGCTAGGGGGTATGCAGCTGGAGGTTGAATAATTTGAAGGGGTACCGGACTAAAAAGTTTGGTTACCACTGTTATAGGCAAAGCCATTAGAATAAACCGCATCAATATTTGCAGCCATATGATAATTGTCTATCCAGCAGMTGATCTGTCGTCAGTATTGTGTGTTCATGCTGTTAAGGTGAATTTGAAGAGAGAAAGCAGAATCGGGAGCAGTTCTGTCTTCCTTTCAATCCTATCAGTATCGACATCTTTCAACAATGCACTCAAACCGAAATGAGCCGCAAAGGACACATTAACATAGACTGTATTAATGGCTGTATGCTCCTTGCTCAATGGATTTATAACCTTCAAGAAACTTCATTTTTTTACCCCATGCAGTACTTTTGAGATGTTTTGTTGTTTTTGTCACTCCTTGAAGTGATGTCACGTCATAAAGCACCTGTCGGAAAGCTCCATGTGTTTTCTTGTCATTCTGAACGATATGAAAGCTCCACGTGTTTTCTTGTCTCATATTCTGAACGATATTAAAGCTCCACGTGTTTTCTTGTCTCATTCTGAACGAAATCAAAGCTCCACGTGTTTTCTTGTCTCCTTCCGAACGATATTATAGTGAAGACACTTGTCTATAGATCACTATTTTATTCTTTACAGATCAAAGCCACACAATGTTATTTTACCATTTTAATAAGATATTTATGAGTAGAACATTTCAACGTAGTCTTTATTATCGCATAGGGAAATGTGTTTTGCAGGCAGGCTGAAAATGAGAAAACACTGTAAAAACAATCATTAAAAGACTGGGCTGGTTTCCAGGACACAAATTAAACCTAATTCTRGGCTAAAATGCTTGGTCAAGGACTACGTAGGCTTAATCTGTCCAGGAAACATTAAGCCCAATGTGTTCATCTTCACAATACAAAGCTTTAATGGTGCCACGAGTAGTCAGTGGTGTAAAGTACTTAAGTAGTACTTAAAAGTATTTTTACTTAAGTTGTTTTTTGGGGGGGTCTACTTTACTATTGATATTTTTGAAAACTTTTACTCCACTATATTCCTAAAGGAAATACTGTATGTAAAGGTTAGACATGTTAGTAACAAGTACACTGAGAAAAAAAGGTGGTTCTTCGGCTGTCCCCATAGAAGAACCCTTTGAAGAACCCCTTTTGGTTCCAGGTAAAGGTTAAATAAGTAAAAATGTAACTGCAAACTGGGTTTCACTGCTCTCTGTATCAGCGTACAGAAAACATCACAAAGAAACAGTGGATGTTTCATAATACCCATAAAACCTAGTAGTCAAACATGGAAATGTTTTTTTGTTTTTTTCACCATTCATTTTTTTCCCCCCCTTGGATTTTGAAACCACTTCAAATAAGATCTGTTTCATGTAGGCTTTCCCTGGAGTGATGTTTTGATAACCGTGAAAATCTCAGACAAGGTGACCTTTGGCTGTATTTATCTCTGATTCGAAAATGCAAATTCTCTTCAAAGTACAAAGTACCTTTGGTGGCAGCAGGGCCTGTTCCATGCATAAGCAACATAGGCGGTTGCTTAGTACTCCCGGCCGCTAGGGGAACTCAGTCTGGGTCTCAATTTACTATTGAGAGAAAGAATAGTTGATCAAATACACTAGGTGCAATTTCAAAATATAGTTGTGCATCAGAAGTTTTTATCTTGTTTTGTCAGTTACAGTACCATCAGTCCATTTATATTTTCCAATACATTTGGATGAGGTTTTTCTTCTCGCCTGAGTAGCCTCGTTTCACTGGCTTTTTTTAAACAAATTGGTATTTAAATGGATTTAATTGTATTTCTTTTCATGATCTACTCAAAATACTCTTAAAAAAATATATATATATATTATGAAAAAAATAAAACATCTTCATTAGATAAGTAGTCAATCCCTGAGTGAATACATGTTAGAATCACCCTTGGCAGCGATTACAGCTGTGTGTGTTTTTGGGTAAGTCTATAAGAGCTTTGCACAACTGGATTGTACAATTTTTGCCCATTTCTTTTTTAACTATTCAAGCTCTGTCAAGTTGGTTATTGATCATTGCTAGACAGCCATTTTCAAGTCTTGCCATAGATTTTCAAACCAATTTTAAGTTACAACTGTAACTACAGTAGGCTCCTCAGGAACATTCAATGTCATCTTGGTAAGCAACTCCAGTGTATATTTGGCCTTGAGTTTTAGGTTATTGTCCAGCTGAAAGGTGAATTTGTCTGTTGGAAAGAAGACTGAACCATGTTTTCCTCTACGATTTTGCCTGCACTTATTTTCAGGAGGAACCATGGTTACGTACATAGGGTTGTATGCGTGGGTGTGTGGGTGGGKGGTCAAAAGTAGGGGCAGAACAAACAGCCATCAATCTACTGTAATACACTCATTTAAGCAGGCGTCGCTGCGCACTCACGCTTATAAATCGAATAATTGGCACACCAAGTATCCTGGCAATTTCAGACTATAGGCGGCATACTCTCTTCTAACGGCCATCGTGCGTAATGAGCACAAACAAAACACTTTCGTGGCACTGTCACAACATGAGAAGAGAACTGGGCTTGTTTGAGTCCCTGTCAGTCTACCCTCCTATTTCGCTACAATGTTCTGCTGCGTAGTCTAAAGCGAACACCTTTGAAAAAATATGTGTATAATGGSAACTATTAAATACAGGGGCGCAACTTTGGTTTTAGAAGTGGGGGAACCTAATTATTTGTATTTGTTTCAGTCGGGTAAACGGATAAACGCTTCAAACAGCCTACCCGACCGCTCAGAGGCATCCGCATGGTCCTAAAGCACACAGTTTCCTCGTTTTGTCTCACACTCCAATGATAAAACTGGGGTGTGAAATAAATTATGAAATAAATTATCTTGGGATCCTGGAGACTGGGGGCTATGCATGTGTATGTCCCATGTCAAGCTGCTCTCTCCAAATTGGTGGCTACAACACCCTTATTTTGCAGCATATTATAACCCTATAGCGGCCCACTAGACTGTGTACAGTAAACTGTAGGCTAATCATACATTACAAGAATGACGCAATTTACCACAATCTGCCACCATCTACCACAAACGGTCACGGCATAAGCTCAAAACTTTTAAAGRAAGAACCACTGTAGCCATGGTATATTGGCCAAATACCACAAACTCTCGAGGTGCCTTATTGCTATTATAAACAGGTTACCAACATAATTAGAGCAGTAAAAATATGTTTGGTCTTACCCGTGGTATACAGTCTGATATACCTCAGCTGTCAGCCAATCAGCATTCAGTGCTCGAACCACCCAGTTTATTAAAATAAATAATCACTGATCTGACATGACTTGTTTGGTAGCGTTACGTAATATCTCCTTTCACTCTACATCTATCGGTCTTCAAGGATGTGAGGAATGAACGATGCATAGGTTACCCCAAAACAGGGGCATAGTCTCTGCTATTTGTCTCAGCAATAGGCTTTCACTAACCACATGGACTTGGTTCGTGTGGTTCCTCCTTCTGAAAATATTCTGTGGTACAACCTCTTCCAGGTCCTACTTATAATAATATGGTTATTATGTGCTGAAAGAGAAAGGATTTCCTTGTTACTAAAGCCAATTCTAAAGTATAGTTTAACCAGGTCATCTAACTGCAGGCATTTATTTCAAAAGTGGCGTGCACAGCAACAGGGAGCCAGGGAGACATGCAGTTAACCAAAACCCCTACTTTAATTTTGAAATATAATGCAACTTTATTCTCAAAATTCAGAATAACATTTTGAGTTTATTCTCRAAATACTGTACCACAGATTCTTCTACTTTTCCATTTTAGGAATTAGACTAGCACAAATAACACAAAATGCAAAACAGCATATTGTGAATTTTGCTGGGTGAGTTACAAATGGAGTAACAACTGGATGCGTAACATGCTGACTACACTGCTCGTGTTACAAATAAATGTACATATGCATGTAATTCAACCATTTCATCCAAACCGTTCGCGTGTGTAAACGAGCGTCTGAGTAGCCAGGCGCTACAATAGAACTTGTAAGTCCTGCCTCTCCCATCACCTCATTTGGTTTTTAGGAGCATATACACACATGGGTGATTGAAAGACGAACTGAGGACCACACTCCAGTCCAGTTGGTGGTGGTAATGCACCTTAAAGTTGGTTGCCAACCACCAAATAAAGAAGACTGAGGAGGAGARTTTACTAGAAGCTAACTAGGTTTACCCCGTTTTATCAGTGGATTAATTGTTGGAATAGAGGACCTTGTGCATTTCAGGTAAAATAACAACCCAATGTTTATTTCCCAGGACAAATTAGCAAGCAACTGCAAGTTAGGTAAATGGCCATGAGTGTTTCCTGAGGATTTGATCTGTCCCCAAATTAATATAGTTGGTTCAGAGTTCGTTTTGATATTTCAACATGCGTGTCCTTATCGCGTCTGGTGGGGATGGAAAAAATCAATATGTGCAAGTTGGCACACGCGAACGGATGCGTGTGCCTGGTCTAGTCACCATGTGAGGTAGGTTAAATATGAAATACTCCAGTAGATTGATACAACTCAAACTCAAAACAAGGAAGCCATGCCTAAATGTAGCTATATCTGACCCTTCTTGTCAATTTAACACGTCCATGTTGCTGCTGTCAATTAYGAGCAGCAYATTTACCACTGCATTCAGTCTGAACCCCAGAATAAGCAGGAGAACAGCATTACACAGCTAAAATAAGGTAGCAAAAACTCGCAGTGCTTGAGGTGTCACTACAGACCCGGGATTGATCCCAGACTGTATCGCAACCGGCCGTGACCGGGAGTCCCATAGGGTGGCACACAATTGGCCCAACGTCGTCCGGGTTAGGGGAGTGTTTGGCCGGGGGGGCTTTACTTGGCTCATCGCGCTCTAACAAGTCCTTGTGGCGGGCCTAGCACCTGCAGGCTGACTTCGGTCGTCAGTTGCAACACGAGATGCTGGCCTTCTAAGCAGTTTCAAAGAAAAAGACATATCTCAGACTAGCCAAAAAAATATTCTGATGGGCAAAAGAACACAGACACTGGACAGAGGAACTCTGCCTAGAAGGCTAGCATCCCGGAGTCGCTTCTACACTGTTGACATTGAGACTGGTGTTTTGTGGGTACTATTTAATGAAGCTGCCAGTTCAGGACTTAAGGCGTCTGTTTCTCAAACTAGACACTCTAATGTACTTGTCCTCTTGCTTAGTTGTGCACCGGGGCCTCCCACTCCCCTTTCTATTATGGTTAGATCCAGTTTGTGCTGCTCATTGAAAGGAGTAGTACACAGCGTTGTACGAGATCTTCAGTTTCTTGGCAGTTTCTCGCATGGAATAGCCTTAATTTCTCAGAACAAGAATAGACTGACGAGTTTCAGAAGAAGGTTCTTTGTATCTGGCCATCTTGAGCATGTAATTGAACCCACACATGCTGATGCTCCAGATACTCAACTAGTCTAAAGAAGGCCAGATGTATTGCTTCTTTTTTAATCAGCACAATAGTTTTCAGCTGTGCTAACATAATCGCGAAAGGGTTTTCTAATGTCAATTAGCCTTTTAAAATGATAAACTTGGATTAGCTAACACAACGTGCCTTTGGAATACAGGAGTGATGGTTGCTGATAATGGGCCTCTGTACGCCTATTTAGATATTCCATAAAAAATCTGCCGTTTCCAGCTACAATAGTCATTTACAACATTAACAATGTCTAGATTTTATTTTAATGGGCAAAAAAAWTGCTTTTCTTTAAAAAACAAGAACATTTCTAAGTGACCCCAAACGTTTGAAGGTAGTGTATAATGTTTCAAAAGCGGAAGGTAATTAAAGTGCCACTAAACTTGTATGCGTTTGGCAAAGAACCCAATAATAAAAATATGAAGAGGGTTCAACTCGAGCCGTGGTGGAGCTAAAACTAGGTTTGATGGACAACTTCACAGCGGTTGGCATCCAATAAATGTTGCATTAAAGCCACCTACGCATTCAAGGGTTTTTCTTAATTTTTACTATTTTCTACATTGTAGAATAATTGTGCAGACATCAAAACAAAGGRTTGTCATCAAGGCAAAGGGTGGCTATTTTGAAGAATCTAAAATCTAAAATATATTTTGATTGAACACTTTTTTGGTTACTACATGATTCCACATGTGTTATTTCATAGTGTTGATGTCTTCACTATTATTCTACAATGTAAAAATAAAGAAAAACCCTGGATTGAGTAGGTGTGTCCACACTTTTGACTGGTACTGTATGTAATGTGTTTTGAATTGAAATGAATGTTTAGCAGATATGTTTTATCCTCTTTGTGTCCCAAACCTGGGACCTGTGTAATCCAAGATGGTGTAGCAGTGCAGACGTGGTTTGTCGTCCTCTCGTTTACTTTTTGTATTTTTCGTGTGTATTTCAATTTATTTTTAAATTAAATATACCTTCGGGTAACCCGCCTCACTCAATGTGACACGGATCCGCTATTTAAAAAATATAAAAATGTTTTAACCTCCATCAGCAGCTAATTAGCTACTAGCTATTTAGTCATTGTTAGCCACTGCTAGCGGCTTTTACCTTCTGCACAGGCACCAACCGTTTTTTTTTTTTTGCCTGGATAATACCTACCAGCCTCTGACTGTTTTTCTCCACTACAACGCCGGATTCCTGCCGTAAACCCTGGACCATTACTCCTGATCATCACAGCTAGCTAGCTGCCACCGAGTGACCCAGCTCCGAAGCTAGCCCTGAGCCAGGCCCACCTCCCGGCCTACTCTGTGATCACCCGGCTACCCAGCCGATGCCTCCCGGACACGGCTAGAATCCACTACTCCACCGGATACTTGCCGTAAGCTCTGGACCTTTGCAGCGGATTATCGCTTATCATATGAAGGTGCCCATGTTTACGGATTTAGGGTTGTACTGGTGGGTTCCTTGATGATTTGTGTGAGATTGAGGGCATCTAGCTTAGATTGTAGGCTGCCGGGGTGTTTAAGCATATCCAGTTTTAGGTCACCTAACAACAGCGAACTCTGAAGATAGATGAGGGGCAATCAATTCACATATGGTGTCCAGGGACAGTGGGAGCTGAGGGGGGTCTATAACAGGCGGCACAAGTGAGAGACTTATTTCTGGAGAGATTCATTTTTTAAAATTAGAAGCTCGAACTGTTTGGGCATAAGACCTGGAAAGTATGACATATAACTTTGCAAGCTATCTCTGCGGTAGATTGCAACTCCTCCCCCTTTGGCAGATCTATCTTTGGCGGATAATGTTTTGTAGTTGGGTTATGGAAATCTCAGATTTTTTGGTGGCCTTCCTAAGCCAGGATTCAGACACGGCAAGGACATCAGGGTTGGCGGAGTGTGCTAAAGCAGTGAGTAAAACAAACTTAGGAGGAGGCTTCTGATGTTGACATGCATGAAACAAGGCTTTTTCGCGATTACAGAAGTCAACAAATGAAGTGGGCCTGGGTTAACCTCCAATCACCTGAGGAACAGAGGAGTAGGATGAGGGTACGGCTAAAGGCTATCAAAACTGGTCGTCTAGTGCGTTGGGGACAGAGAGTAGAAGGAGAGATATCTGGGCATGGGCAATGGTAGAATAGATGATTCAGGGCATAATGTGCAGACAGGGGTATGGTGGGTGCAGGTACAGTGGAGGTAAGCCCAGGCACTGAGTGATGATAAGAGAGTTTGCATCTCTGACGTGCTGGTTATCTGGGTGAGGTCACCGCATGTGTGGGGGGTGGGACAAAGGAGGAATCTGGGCATGTAGAGTGGGACAGATAAACAAAAACGAATAAACAAAAATGGGTATCGTGATACATGAAAGTCCAGCAGGCATCAGCTATGTAGTAAGTGTCATAGGTCCAGTGAACAGCGAAGCCGCGGGATAGTCGTTACTAGTTAGCAGGCCGGGGTAAGTAGAGAGTTTGTTCCGACACGGCAACGGCATTAGAGGGCACAGCAAGATGGAATTACGTCTGGGGACCAGTGTGGTGGTACGGCGGGGCGTCGTGTCGACAAAGGGTCCGGGCAAGATGGAAGAGGTATTGTGTTTGTAGTAATTTCGTTTGCTACCCGGGAGATGCCGCTGGCTCGTGGCTAACTGGTGCTAGCTTCAGGGCAGGGGCGTTAGCCACTATAGCCACTCGGTAGGAGCAGCGATAAATTCGTGCTGCAAAAGGTTCCAGGTGAGTGTAAGGAGGGAATAAACACAAAGAGCTTACGGCAAGCGCTTTAATTACGCCCCCGGTGGAATTTGGTTAGATAT
>NW_019957535.1:1928891-1935983 GCF_002910315.2 Salvelinus sp. IW2-2015 | reverse complement strand
CAGAAGATGGAATTACGTCTGCGGACCAGTCGTGGTGTACGGCGGGGCGTCGTGTCGACAAAGGGTCCGGGCCAGATGGCAAAAGAGGTATTGTGTTTGTAGTAATTTCGTTTGCTACCCGGGAGATGCGCTGGCTCGTGGCTAACTGGTGCTAGCTTCAGGGCAGGGGCGTTAGCCACTATAGCCACTCGGGTAGGCATAGATATTATCCTGACCAACTTGCCCTCCAAATACACCTCTGCTGTTTTCAATCAGGATCTCAGCGATCACTGCCTCATTGCCTGCATCCGCTATGGGTCCGCGGTCAAACGACCACCCCTCATTACTGTCAAACGCTCCCTAAAACACTTCTGAGAGCAGGCCTTTCTAATCGACCTRGCCCGGGTATCCTGGAAGGATATTGACCTCATCCCATCAGTCGAGGATGCCTGGTCGTTCTTTAAAAGTGCTTTYCTCACCATCTTAAATAAGCATGCCCCTTTCAAAAAATGTAGGACTAAGAACAGATATAGCCCTTGGTTCACTCCAGACCTGACTGCCCTTGACCAGCACAAAAACAGCCTGTGGCGGACTGGAGCGTAACATTATTGTCATCTATCGCCCACCAGGTGCCCTTGGAGAGCTTCTCAATGAGCTTGACACTTTGATTCCCCCTCAGGAAACTGAAAAGATTTGTCATGGGTCCTCAGATCCTCAAAAGGTTCTACAGCTGCAACATCGAGAGCATCCTGACTGGTTGCATCACTGCCTGGTAYGGCAATTGATCGGCCTCCGACCGCAAGGCACTACAGAGGGTAGTGCGTATGGCCCAGTAGATCACTGGGGCTAAGCTGCCTGCCATCCAGGACCTCTACACCAGGCGGTGTCAGAGGAAGGCCCTAAAAATTGTCAAAGACCMCAGCCACCCCAGTCATAGACTGTTCTCTCTACYACCGCATGGCAAGCGGTACCGGAGTGCCAAGTCTAGTACAAAAAGGCTTCTCAACAGTTTTTACCCACAAGCCACAATCATGTACATACTACCTCAATTGGCCCAACCAACCAGTGCCCCCGCTATCTGCATTGTGTCCCGCCACCCACCACCCCTCTTTTACGCTACTGCTTCTCTCTGTTTATCATATATGCATAGTCACTTTAACCATATGTACATACTACCTCAATCAGCCCGACTAACCGGTGCCTGTATGTAGCCTCGCTACTGTATATAGCCTCGCTACTGTTATTGTTCACCTAATACCWTTTTTTGCACTGTTGGTTAGAGCCTGTAAGTAAGCATTTCACTGTAAGGTCTACACCTGTTGTATTCGGTGCACGTGACAAATAACCTTTGATTTGATAATTTCCTGACGATGGCTCACCACTCTTCGTGCTTGGCGACTTTGCATTTGTATTTATTATGGATCTCCATTAGCTGCTGCAAAGGCAGCAGCTACTCTTCCTGAGGTCTGGCAAAATTAAGTWAAAAAGTTTTACAGTTTTAAAAACATTAAGTGTGTGCCCTCAGCCCATACTCCACTACCACATATCTACAACCCAAAATCCATGTGTACGTGTGTGTATAGTGTGTATTGTGGTGGCATATTTCTGCTTTACCAAATGAGGAGAGTTACAAACTACACACCAGTCAGAGTTATACTTAAACTATATCTTTAATAATAATAAGCNTGCACGTGACAAATAACCTTTGATTTGATAATTTCCTGACGATGGCTCACCACTCTTCGTGCTTGGCGACTTTGCATTTGTATTTATTATGGATCTCCATTAGCTGCTGCAAAGGCAGCAGCTACTCTTCCTGAGGTCTGGCAAAATTAAGTTAAAAAGTTTTACAGTTTTAAAAACATTAAGTGTGTGCCCTCAGGCCCATACTCCACTACCACATATCTACAACCCAAAATCCATGTGTACGTGTGTGTATAGTGTGTATTGTGGTGGCATATTTCTGCTTTACCAAATGAGGAGAGTTACAAACTACACACCAGTCAGAGTTATACTTAAACTATATCTTTAATAATAATAAGCTTTGCAATAGCATTTGACCTTCAACAATTCACTATTTCTAATGAACCGTTGAGAAGTGACTACAGAAAAATACAAAGATCTTTTATAGCCAAGATACACCCCTCTCAACTTACATGACGAACCACAGATCTTAGGAACTGTTCACAAAGAAATACTTATTCTTGAGAAAGGAGTATCCCTTAGCCAGATAACATTCGCTATAAATTATCGTTCAGTTTGGTCCCTCAGACGAGGTTCTAATCTCGTTCCTGGTACTTCATAGTACAAAAACACCAATTCATCCAATGGCATATATCAATTATCAACTCTAGATACKCCCATCTCAAGTAAACCCCCTCTTGATCCTACTCCTGGACAAGCTCACTGAGGGGAGTGAGCCTCTAGGTCATACACTATCCCAGGATAAGTGTAAGATCAGAGAGGACATACAATGTTTCCAGACACTGCCATACACCTCCCCCCAATGGAAAAAGGAGGGAGTGCCTGGCGCACAGACATTGTGGAGACAAGTAATTGGTTCCCCATTAATCCCGCCATCCCTTCACATGGTTTAAGAATGGGTAAAGACACATTCACATATGAAGACGATGTTCCATTCTGTCCTCTTCTCTTTCTGATATTCTGCATAGAACCAGGGACATGTGAAAGACAAGCCTGACCTCTCCCCTCTCTGGGCCCCAGGTGACTGAGCCCCAGCTGAGGGAAAAGTGCAACTGCCAACACTATAGTCCAAAAGGATACATTCTAATGACAAGTATCTCACATAAGCATATTATGCAAATAAAACATCTTAATTATCTATGTTACCCAACTAATTCTGATTAATCCGCCACAGTATGTTATCATGTGTGTTTATGCATGCGTCTGTACCTATGTTTGTGTCTCCACAGTCCCCGCTGTTCCATAAGGTGTATTCTTATTATAATTTTTTTTATCTGATTCTACTGCTTGCATCAGTTACAGTACCTGATGTGGAACAGAGTTCCATGTAGTCATGGCTCTGTGGTACTGTGAGCCTCCAATAGACTGTTCTGGACTTCTGGTGGCATGTCTTCTTGTGTGGTATGCATGGGTGTCTGAGCTGTGTGCTAGTTGTTTAAACAGACAGTTTGGTGCTTCCAACATCTCAATACCTGTTACAAATTCCAATAGTGATGAAGAGAATCTCTCCTCTACTTTGAGCCAGGAGAGATTGACATGCATGTTATTGTTTGCTCTCTGTGTAAATCCAAGGGCCGGCCGTGCTGCCCTGTTCTGAGGAAAATTGCAATTGGCTAAGTCCCTCTTTGTGGCACCTGGCCACATGACTGAACAGTAGTCTAGGTGCGCAAAACTAGGGCTTGTAGGACCAGCCTTGTTGATAGAGCTGTTAAGAAGGTAGAGGAGCGCTGTATTATGGACAGACTTCTCCCCATCTTAGCTRCTGTTGTATCAATATGTTTTSACCATGACAGTTTACAATCTAGGGTTACTCCAAGCAGTTTAGTCACCTAGGCTCAATATCCACAGTATTTATTACCAGATTTAGTTGAGGTTTAGGGTTTAGTGAATGATTTGTCCCAAATACAATGCTTTTAGTCCTAAATATTTCAAACTAACTTATTTCTTGCMACCCATTCTGAACCTAACTKCAGCTCTTTAAGTGTTGCAGTCATTTCAGTTCCAATAGTAGCTTACGTGTATAGTGTTGAGTCATCCGCATAGACACACTGGCTTTACTCAAAGCCAGTGGCATGTCTTTAGTAAAGATTGAAAAAAGTAARGCGCCTAGACAACTGCCCTGGGGAATTCCTGATTGAACCTGGATTATGTTGGAGAGGCTTCCATTAAAGAACACCCTCTGTGTTCTGTTACGGGTAACTCTTTATCAACAATATAGCAATATAGTAACGCTATAACACAGGTTTTTCTAGCAGCAGACTATGATCGAATGTCGAAAGCCGCACTGAAGTCCAACCAAACAGCTATCACAATCTTTTTCTCATCAATTTCTCTCAGCCAATCATTTGTGTAAGTGTTGWGCTTGTTGAATGTCCTTCCCTTTAAGTGTGCTGAAAGTGTGTTGTCAATTTGTTTACTGTAAAATAGCATTGTATCTGGATAAACACMATTTTYCCCAAAAGTTTAGTAAGGGTTGGTAACAGGCTGATTGGTTGGCTATTTGCGCCAGTAAATGGGGGCTTTACTATTCTTAGGTAGCGKAATGACTTTTGCTTCCCTCCAGGCTTGGGGGCACACACTTTCTAATAGTCTTATAGTCTTAAATTGAAGATATGGCAAATAGGAATGGCAATATCGTCCACTATTATCCTTTCCATCCAAGTTGTCAGAGCCCTGTGGCTTGTTATTGTTAATAGACAACAATCATTTTTTCACCTATTCCATGCTCACTCTACGGAATTCAAAATTACAATTCTTGTCTTTCATCATTTGGTCAGATATACTTGGATGTATAGTATCAGYGTTTGTTGCTGGCATGTCATGTCTAAGTTTGCAAATCTTGCCWATGAAAAATAATTTAAGTAGTTAGCAAAATCAGTCGGTTTTGTAATGAGCCATCTGATTCAATGAATGATGGCGCTGAGTTTGCCTTTTTTCCCAGAATTTAAGGTGCTCCAAAGCTTTTTACTATCATTCTTGGTAATTTATCTGTTTCTTCTTCCTTTATATTTATTTTATTCACATGATTTCTCAATTTGCAGTACGTTTGCCAATCGGTTGTGCAGCCCGACTTATGTGCCGTTCCTTTTGCTTTATCCCGCTCAGCCATACAATTGTTCAATTCCTCATCCAATCCACGGGATTAACTTTTCTTTTTTTTCTCATTTTCTGTAATGGGTGCAACGCTAGAGTTAACTTGGAATAAGCAATTTCATAAAATGTGTTCAAGTTGCAACGGTTCTGTTTGCCCTCCTCATTACACACCACGCGACCAACAAATATCTTTACCGAACCCAAACAAACAAGGAAATCACTACACAATCAATCAATCAAATCTATTTATCAAGCCCTCTTGTACATCCGCCCTCGGTCACCATTTATTTGATAGATGCTCTACAGATGGTCATACTTATTAATAAACTATTGTGTTGATAAAGCAACTGCTTGCTACGGTTCGGAGTGTATTTTTGTGCATGCTGTAATCCTTCAGCAAGGTTAATAATAGCAATATTGTCTGTTCACGCCCTGATCTGTTTTCACGGTCTTTGTGATTGGTCTCCACCCAACCTCCAGGTGTTCACCTTGTTTTCCTCATTAGTCAAATCAAATCGAAAATTTATTTATAATAGCCCTTCTTACATCAGCTGATATCTCAAAGTGCGTACATAACACCAAGCCATAAAACCCCCAAACCGAAAAAGCAAGCAGTTAGACGTGGTTAGCGAAAAACTTCCCTAGAAAGGCCAGAACCTAGGAAGAAACCTAGAGAGGGATCAGGCTATGAGGGGTGGCCAGTCCTCTTCTGGCTGTGCTGGATGGAGATTATAACAGAACATGGCTAAGATGTTCAAATGTTCATATATGACCAGCAAGGTCAAATAATAATAATCACAGTGGTTGTCGAGGGTGCAAAAGGTCAGCACCTCAGGAGTAAATGTCAGTTGGCTTTTCATAGCCGATCATTCAGAGTATCTCTACCACTCCTGCTGTCTCTAGAGAGTTGAAAACAGCAGGTCTGGGACAAGTAGCACGTCCGGTGAACGTCCGGTGAACAGGTCAGGGTTCCATAGCCGCAGGCAGAACAGTTGAAACAGGAGCAGCAGCACGCCCAGGTGGACTGGGGACAGCAAAGAGTCATCAAATTACTCTACTTGTATCTGCTTGTCTGAGTAACCTACTAGTTTATCAAACCCGGTATTTGTTAATACAACTTTTCACATAACACACATTACCGTTGTTGATTAAGCTGTGTGTGTCATCAAGGGCAGTAACTCGGGTCAAGCTAATTCTAGGTCGTCACTAGTTACCACAGCCACAAACATTTAACATTTTTACATTTAAGTCATTTAGCAGACACTCTTATCCAGAGCGACTTACAAATTGGAAAGTTCATACATATTCATCCTGGTCCCCCCGTGGGGAATGAACCCACAACCCTGGCGTTGCAAGCGCCATGCTCTACCAACTGAGCCACACGGGACCCACAAAGTCATACTTCTTAGCCTATTTCTACAATTTCTCTTAAATTTGATTTTAAACCGAACCACACTGCTAACCTTATGCCTAACCCTAAATTAAGACCAAAAAGCAAATTTTTGTTTTCATATTTTTACAATGTAGCCAACTTTGACTGTGGCAACTTGTGGAACCTCTAATTCTATGCTTTACAGATGTAGACTGACTGTAGCTTCAGATTGGATTAGATTCAGGCCGGTGACGTTGCTACGGTTTGTTTCTCCTAGTTCACTGTATTAGTCAGACTCAGACATGTTGCTAAAATGTTAGCTAGCCTGACTCGCTTTATCAAAAATAACTATTTCACCTACATCACCAGCGATAACGTAATCTAATGTCGTTACCTAAGTTATACCAGAGAGGTCATTATATTCCAGTATCTCTGGTTATACTCACCACCACCAGTCGTTGCACACCAAGCGAGCGTTACTGGTGCAGACTTGGGTACCGACAAACTCCAAACACCTAGCTATTCAGCATACTAGGGTCCGTCGGCAGTTCAGGTGGTCCCTTGCAGTTTCAGTCCATTTTCATTCTGTTTGGTGCCTAGTGAATACGACCCTGTRCTGCCTCCAACCAAGTCCCAGGCTTTTTCTGGGCACACTGCCCCACGACGGTTCATTTGCACTTCTAAAGTTCCAGTTTTTGTGTAGAGAGCATTCTCGCGCATTGGTMGTTGACCGAYCCAGATTCTACTTCATGAATTCAGAATGACTGCCACTGCTCACAGGAAAGAGAAGAAGGAATGATCTGACCATTGTGTCTTTAGATTGTTCTGTTACACTGGTCGCAGCAAGACTCTTTATTGCCAAACAATCAGAGTTGGCGGTAATTGCTTTTGGTACAGCATGACAGGCAAAAACTCTTGCGAGATCGAATCCCCGAGCTGACAAG
>NW_019957535.1:1891708-1927954 GCF_002910315.2 Salvelinus sp. IW2-2015 | reverse complement strand
ATGTCACAAAGACATCAACCACCCGAGTCACGGACTGTTCACCCCGCTATCGTGCAGAAGGCGAGGTCAGTACAGGTGTGTCAAAGCTGGGACCAAGAGACTGAAAAACAGCTTCTATCTCAAGGCCAACAGACTGTTAAATAGCCATCACTAGCCGGCCTCCACCCAGTACCCTGCCCTGAACTTAGACACTTTTACTAGCCGACTACCACCCGGTTACTCAACCCTGCAACTTAGAGGCTGTTGCCCTACAGTATGTACATAGACATTACTCATTTCATATCTATATACTATATTCTATTGGATTCTACTCAATGCCACTCCGACATTGCTCGTCCTAATATTTATATATTTCTTAATTCCATTCTTTTACTTTTAGATTTGTGTGTACTGTTGTGAATTGTTAGATACTACTACACTGTTGGAGCTAGGAGCATTTCACTACACCCACAATAACATCTGCTAAATATGTGTATGCGACCAATAAAATTGGATATATTATAGAATCCTGTAGATGCTAAATGTATCTCTACCAGTATAGAGTCTGGTTGCAGAATGTAGGAAATAGTTGGAATGGCTTTGTCCTAGCAGGTAGAACTGAGAAGCTGTGAACTGTCAGTGCTCTCTGAGTGGAGGGAGGTCGTGTGCTGGATCTCTCGTGTCTTTGAGGAGTAACATTATGGCTTCCTATCTACGTTCCGTTAAAGTCACCATCCATGGCCAAAAACGTGAGGGTAGAGCTGGGGAGCAGAGTGGCAAAATATAGCCATCTGCATTGTACTCGCTTCAAGCTCCTTCTCTAGCTCTTTGGTGCTACTGACAAGCTGAACATCACCATACTCCAGCACAGCGTACTTTAATACATGAGCCCTTGTAATATTCTTATAATCCATACACTGTCACCAGGTCAAATTTCTGGTACATGTAAATGTTCTTGGTGAAGATGGTTCTGATTTTACGGCCCATTGTTACAAAGTTATTTACAAACAGAAGCAAAATCACCATGTCAACAGCAACACAGTAACATAACAATAGTGTACCGCATCAGCCAACATATCATGGAAATGACCTCACTAGTAAGTCCTAGCAATCATCAGTGGAGTAGGTTTTTAGTGTGTTACTGGCTAAGGTCGTGAGGCTTATACTGAAACATGCCTTGGCTGGATGTGAATAATGTTAAGTCAGTATCATCTGCCATGGGCCTTGCCTTGCGTGTAATCTTGTATTATGCCTTAGTGATGTCTTAGATGTGTATGGTCCACTTCTCATATGAATTCTGTGAAATGTATATTGATCCATAGATAACACTGAATTAGGATGTGTCTTAAGTGTCATTCTCTCATTTGGACAAAGAAGATCGTAAATTCTTCCTGGTCAAAGAGAGGTTTATTTGACAAGGGAATGACCAGGAGAGGGTCGCCTCCGTTGTCTGAGGCAGCCACCAGAACTGGACTGCCGGAGACTGTGGTGGAGGTAAGGGTCATTTAATGTTCTGTTTTGTATTCTGTGAAGATAAGGGTTTTGTCTCTTTGTAATATCTCTCTGGGTTCTGGGCAAANTGTGGTGGAGGTAAGGGTCATTTAATGTTCTGTTTTGTATTCTGTGAAGATAAGGGTTTTGTCTCTTTGTAATATCTCTCTGGGTTCTGGGCAAAACATTTGGCTTCGGACTACTTGGGGCACTTCCTTTGGCCTTGATGATGATTCACCTTTCACAACAGCCTACGTCATCAGAGTGCGCAGCTAAACAATGTATGCTGGAAACACTCAGTTTGTTATTTTTGACTAAACATAACCAATATTCATAAAATATAATWACCAAACTTGTTTTTGCGTGGATTCCGCAATACGGTTAGCTTTGAACAGCTGAGACCGCTATTTCTTGTCCCGGATTCCCGCTTAACAGACAGGTTGAAGCCTGCTTAACAGAGCCGCTAAGCTGCTAGCCATCAAGCTAACAAAGTTAGTCCCAGATGAGTTTTGCAATGGAGCCCTCTTTGTCTGGAGAAATAAATGAATAGTTCCAGCGCTGTAGGAGCTGTATCTACTACGCTTTGTTTCTAGACAAACAGGATCACTCATTGTTCCAATGCGGCAATTGTTTGCTTGCTGAGGATTATAGGCTTGAAGTGCCTTCCTTGATCATGCAGGTTGCCAGCCTACATAAGAAACTGGGGAAAACGCAGAGTGGAATGTTCACCTTTCCTATGCCGGTGAATGGACGGCGTTTGCGCTTGTTGGATGCACCTCCGCCTTGTCGTTTGTTATTATTCGACTGACCGGTGTTGCCCGGAGCTCCCCCATCTGATAGTGGAGTGAACAAGAGGAGCATGGAAATCAACGATGGTCGCATGTCACGAGCCGTGGCAGCTGAAGATTGCGGCCTCCCGCAAAGCAGTCTACACTCCCAAYGAGAGGCCCGGAGTGGATACAAAACACAAATAAATACACCGTCCTGGAGCCTGATCWTCCTGCACCTTCATCATTGGGAGTACGTGTGTTTGCGGTCGCAGGGCCTACTCGTACGATTTCAAAGTTGCCAACCTTCCGTCCCTGCTCTGGATCGAGCGGGGCTTCTCCATCTGTCGGAGGCCTTCACCAGGTGCCGGGAGCAACGAGCTCAAGTTATCCTGCCTCTCGCTCGTCCATAWAGGGTTCTCCAAATAATGTGAGGCGTGGGAGTRGGCGGATTTCCTCGTCCTTGCCAGCYGTGATTTTGGGCAGCTCCATGGTAAGAAATGTGACTGTTTTTGCATCAGGAACAATGTCCTATCCCGGAGCTCGAGTAAATTACATTACTAAACTGCTCCCGAATGTACTACAACAGGACATGGAAATCGATTCTATTGTAGTCCATGTGGGTTTTAATGACATTTTGAAAGGCAGCTCTGAACAGTTTTAACTGGATTTTAAAGAGCTGATTGCTGGACACTAATAAAAGACMMATCATATCTGGCCCTGTGCTCTCTTTGAAWAGTGGCATTGAACGCTTTAGCAGGATTCTTTCTCTTCACAACTTTTTGTTGACAATTTCGATACCTTTTGGAAACAAAACACGTTTTATAAAGGAGGATTGGATCCACCCAAATAATTTGGGTTCCTGGATCCTTTYACAGCATTATAAGGCTGCATTGAGACGATGACTTATCAATGATCCAAGCCCAGCTCAGTTAATCCCTACCATTGTGACTCTGAGCTGTCATAATTCTTCAGCAAATGTACGTTATACCAAGGGCGTTGGTAGACACAATGTAAGTAACCAAATGTATGTCCCTCTAACTGCCCTGAATGCCTCTGCTGATCCCACAGCTATTGTATGCAGTAATCATGTGCCTATGAACCAGAKTTATATTGTTAGCACTGAGGCGTTGTGCCCTAGTAGGAAGTCCAATGTGTGCAGCTCACCCTGCACTAACATAAATAACACGAGCATGTCTACTTCTGCTAAGCTTCCCAGTAAAGCAATGAAAATAATCCAGCATCCCAGAAGAAAAGTGCTCAAAATAGCCCACGTTAACATATGTTGCTTAAGAAACAAGGTTCATGAAATCAATAATTTGCCAGTAACAGATTACATTCATATTCTCACTTCATATCTCTGAAACTCACTTAAATAATACATTTTAATGCTACAGTGGTAGCAATACAAGGTTATAACATTTACAGAAAATACAAATGTCAATCAATGGTGGAGGTGTTGTTTATATTCACATTCCTGTAAAGCTTAGAGAGGATCTCATGTTAYTGCTTAGAGAGGATCTCATGATACTGTTGAAGTAATATGGCTACAGGTTCATCTGCCTCACCTGAAGCCCATTCTTGTGGGAAGCTGCTATAGACCACAAAGTGCTAACAGTCAGTATCTGGATAACGTGTGAAATGCTTGATAATGTATGTGATATTTTCTGTGTGATTTTAAATGTTGACTGGCTTTAATCAAGCTGCCCACTCAAGAAAAAGCTTCAAACTGTAACCAGTGCTTGCAACCTGGTTCAGGKTATCAGACAACCTACCAGGGTAATTACAAACAGCACAGGAATGAAATCATCACATGTATTGATCACATCTTTGCTAATACTGCAGAAATGTGCTTGAAAGCAGTATCTAGATCCATTGGATGTAGTGATCATAATATATAGAAGCCATATCTAGGAAAACCAAAGTTCCAAAGGTTGGGCCTAATATTGTGTATAAGAGGTCCTACAAGAAGTGTTGTAGKWATTCCTATGTTGATGTAAAGAATATTTGTTGGTCTGTGGTGTGTAATGAGGAACAAACACACTGCGCTTGACACATATATGAAATTGCTTATTCCAGTTACTAATAAGCATGCACCCATTAAGAAAATGACAAAAAATKGATAAATCCCTGTGGATTGATGAGGAATTGAAAAATTGTATGGTTTAGGGATGAGGCAAAAGGAATGGCAAATAAGTCGGGTTGCACAACCAATTGGCAAACGTATTGCAAATTGACAATTATGTGACAACTGAATAAAAATAATAAGAAACTACACTTATTAAACAAAGATAAATTACATAAAAAATGATAGTAAAACGCTTTGGAGCACCTTCAATTACATTTGGGGATAAAAGGCAAACTCAGCTCCATCATTCATTGAATCAGATGGCTCATTCATCACAAAACCGACTGATATTGCCAAGTACTTTGCTAATCTTGCCAATTAAAGAAGTATTAAACTTAGACAACAGACTTTCAGCATGCTTTTAAGGAAGGACATTCAACAAGCACAGGACTTACACAAATTACTAAATATTGGCTGGGAGAAATTGATGATAAAAATATTGGGGGGGGGCTGTTTTGTTAGACTTCTGTGCGGCTTTTGACATTATCGATCATAGTCTGCTGCTGGAAAAACGTATGTGTTATGGCTTTACACCCCCTGCTATATTGTGGATGAAGAGTTACCTGTCTAACAGAACACAGAGAGTGTTCTTTAATGGAAACCTCTCCAACATAATCCAGGTAGAGTCAGGAATTCCCCAGGGCAGCTGTCTAGGCCCTTTCTTTTTTCAGTCTTTACTAACGACATGCTTTGAGTAAAGCCAGTGTGTTTATGTATGCGGATGACTCAAYACTGTACACGTCAGTTACTACAGCAACTGAAATGACTGCAACACTTATCAAGGAGCTGCAGTTAGTTTCAGAGTGGGTGGCAAGGACTAAGTTTGCCCTACATATTTCTAAAACTAAAAGCATTGTATTTAGGACAAATCATTCACTGAACCCTAAACCTCAACTAAATATTGTAATAAATAATGTGGAAATTGAGCACGTGGATTTGACTAAACTGCTTGGAGTAACTCAGGATTGTAAACTGTCATGGTCAAAACATATTGATACAGCAGTAGCTAAGATGGGGAGAAGTCTGTCCATAATAAAGCGTTGCTCTACCTTAACACTATCAACAAGGCAGGTCCTACAGGCCCTGGTTTTGTCACACCTGGACTACTGTTCAGTCGTGTGGTCAGATGCCACAAAAAGGGACTTAGGAAAATTGCAATTGGCTCAGAACAGGGCAGCACGGCTGGCCCTTGGATGTACACAGAGCGCTAGTATTAATAATATGCATGTCATTCTCTCCTGGCTCAAAGTAGAGGAGAGATTGACTTCATCACTACTTGAATTTGTGAGAGGTATTGATATGTTGAATGCACCGAGCTGTCTGTTCGAACTACTGGCAGACAGCTCGGACACCCATGCATACCCCACAAGACATTCCACAAGAGGTCGCTTCATTCCCCAAGTCCAGAACAGACTATGGAAGGCGGACAGTACTACATAGAGCCATGACTACATGGAACTCTATTCCACATCAAGTAACTGATACAAGCAGTAGAATCAGATTTAAAAAACAGATAAACAGATAACACAGCGGGGACTGTGACGCAACACAAACATAGGCACAGACACACACGTACACATAGGTCTTGTAATATAGATATGTGGTAGTGGTGGAGTAGGGGCCTGAGGGCACACAGTGTGTCGTGAAATCTGTCATGTTTTTTAAATGGTATAACTGCCTTAATTTCGCTGGTCCGCTGGAMGAGYAGCTGCTGCCTTTGCTAATGGGGATCCATAATTAATACAAATATAAGACATTCATTGAAAGCATCCTAACCTTCTGCTTCCTTGGGTGGTATGGTCTCAAAGCATACCATCACTCTACAAATCAAGAACCATCCATGAATCCAGACAATTTTACTAAGACACACCCACTATACAACCAGTACCAACTGCTGCTGTCAGGTCGAAGGTTCAAAACCTCACTCTGTAGACCAAACAGGGCACACARGTCATTCATATCAACCAGCATCAGGTTCCTAAATCCAGGAAGAGTAAAACCTTTACCCACCACTACAGTATACCTCTATCTATTTGTCTGTCTGACCTTGTCTTGTGAAGTGTGTCCTGTGATATTCGGACTATTGGATTCCCTTACCTGGTCCCAATGCACTCACTTCCCCATGGCTAGCTATCGGAGGGTTATGACTTCAGATTCCTGAAGAATTTACATGCAATCTGGATCTTATCCTCTGCTGTTGTGATAGTAATAATGATTCTTATGTTATTTCAACTTTTTCCACTTGTTATTTGTGTTTTGCCTCTAGTTTCATATTGACACAATACAGATAAYTCATAGTATATAAGGGCTCCTTTTTCAATCATCTGTTAGATAAAAAGCTAAGTTGGTGGAGCGATATTTTTGTGTCTACTCTTAATAAATTGATATGCAAGTACTCTGATTTGAAAATGTGATGCAGTATTGTTTACTATTATCTTCCTATTGTTTCCCCTAGAACTGGTTATGGAATGAAAGAAGCCAAAGTCAAGCTGTCCCTCAAAATAAGCTCCACAAATGTAATATGTCAGCTTACAACCTGTTCATGAGGGACCACCTTAAACTTCTTATGGCTGAGATCCCGTTAACGGGATCGACTTGACAACAGCCAGTGAAAGTGCAGGGCGCCAAATTCAAACAGAAATCTCATAATTCAAATTTTAAAGATAAGCTTGTTGTAAATCCAGCCACAGTGTCCGATTTCACAAAGGCTTTACGACGAAAGCACACCATCTGATTATGTTCGGTCAGTACCTAGTCACAGAAACACAGCCATTTTTCCAGCCAAAGAGAGGAGTCACAAAAAGCAGAAATAAAGATAAAATGAATCACTAACCTTTGATCTTCATCAGATGACACTCATAGGACTTCATGTTACACAATACATGTATGTTTTGTTCGATAAAGTTCATATTTATATCCCAAAATCTTAGTTTACATTGGCGCGTTATGTTCAGTAATGTTTTGCCTCCAAAACATCCGGTGATTTTGCAGAGAGCCACATCAATTTACAGAAATACTCATAATAAACATTGATAAAAGATACAAGTATTATACATGGAACTTTAGATAAACTTCTCCTTAATGCGACCGCTGTGTCAGATTTCAAAAATACTTTATGGAAAAAGCACACCATGCTATAATCTGAGTAGAGCGCTCAGAGACCAAAACAAGCCATACAGATATCCGCCATGTTGTGGAGTCAACAGAAGTCAGAAATAGCATTATAAATATTCACTTACCTTTGATGATCTTCATCAGAATGCACTCACAGGAATCCCAGTTCCACAATAAATGTTTGTTTTGTTCGATAACGTCCATATTGTATGTCCAAATACCTCCTTTTTGTTCACGCGTTTAGTTCCAAAATCCAAATTGATGATGCGCAGGCCAGACGAAAAGTCAACAAAATTCCATTACAGTTCGTAGAAACATGTCAAACGATGTATAGAATCAATCTTTAGGATGTTTTTAACATAAAACTTCAATAATGTTTCAACCTGAGAATTCCTTTGTCTGTAGAAATGCGATGGAACGCAGCTAACTCTCACGGGGGAGCGCCTGAGTGAGCTCGTGGCACTCTGCCAGAGCCCTGACTCAAACAGCTCCCATYCCCCCCTACTTCATAGTAGAAACATCAAACAAGGTTCTAAAGACTGTTGACATCTATTGGAAGCCTTAGGAAGTGCAAATGACCCCATAGACACTGTATATGGGATAGGCAAACCTACAAACCTCAGATTTCCCACTTCCTGGTTGGATTTTTTTCTCAGGTTTTTGCCTGCCATATGAGTTCTGTTATACTCACAGACATCATTCAAACAGTTCTCGAAAGGTCAGAGTGTTTTGTATCCAAATCTACTAATAATATGCATATCTTATCTTCCGGGACTGAGTAGCAGGCAGTTTACTCTGGGCACCTTATTCAACCAAGCTACTCAATACTGCCCCCAGCCATAAGARGTTAAAGCAAAAGGTTTGTGCAGGTTTGGCATTAATTACCTGTTTKCAATTACAAGAGCAAGGCGGGGATTTAAGTATTGTGGACTGTATGCATTTCTCAATCGGTGTTTCCTTGTAATTATTATTTTTAGATTAATTATCAGAGGGGTTTCTCTTCAGAACTKTATGGGTCTAACAACAAATTCTAAAGTCTACTGACTCCATCTGACAATATTTTTTACTTTGTTTCAACAAGTAAATCTTATGTTGTTTTAATACCTTGATAGAATAGATCGATAAAACAATGTCACTGACATTCTCATGTTTTCTGATGTTTGTCAGGAGTTATGGCAGGTACACAGGGCAAATGGCAGGCATTACCACCACCTTCAAAAGACCATTACAGTGAGGAGGSAGATAAGCTACAGGCAGGAGTTGAAGGGGAACCTGAATTAAAAGTCAAAGATTATATAAGATGAAATCAATGGTGGCAATATATAGGGTCACAAAAGTAAGTCAGGACATTTTTTTACTTCAAAAGAAGTTATGTATTTGGATTTGTTAGTTACAGGCATTTTTCTTATGGAAGGATTTCAGTCTTTTCGCCAACTCTTTTCATATAAGCATTTTAACTTTCTTCTTCAGTCTATAGTTAAAGGAAAAAATGGCAGTTAAGAAGAAATTTATTCTCAGGAAGGTTTTGTGAATCTGGCCCCTGCTCTTTTCGTGTCATAGACTGACCAGGTGAATCCAGGTGAAAGCTATGATCCTTCATTGATGTCACTTGTTAAATCCACTTCAATTAGTGTAGATGAAGGGGAGGAGACTGGTTAAAGAAGGATTTCTAAGCCTTGAGACAATTGAGCCATGAATTGTGTATGTGTGCCATTCAGAGAGTGAATGGGCAAGATATGTGAGTGCCTTGGAACGGCATATGGTAGTAGGTGCCAGACACAATAGTTGTGTCAAGAACTGCAACGCTGCTAGGYTTTTCATGCTCAACAGTTTGCCGTGTGTGTCAAGAATGGTCCACCACCCAAAGGACATCCAGCCAACTTGACACAACTGTGGGAAGCATTGGAGTCAATATGGGCCAGCATCCCTGTGGAATGCTTTCGACACCTTGTAGAGTACATGCCCTGAGGAATTGAGGCTGTTCTGAGGGCAAAAGGGAAGGGGGGCAGCTCAATATTAGGAAGGTTTCCTTAATGTTGTGTAAAACCAATGCCTTTGTATATTATGTAGCTGCAGTATATATGTTTTGTATGTTATGAATGATGCATGGCTTAGTTCAATTCTAGATAAACAACAGTGCACTGCATCTGACTTTGCACAGTGTTGTCGTCAATGTAATCGTAGTCAATGACCAGAATCTTTGCTGGCGTGGAAAGAGTCGGTTCACAATTAGAAATTGGGTAAATTTACCACACTACCTAATGGATGAGGTGTTGGAAGATGGAAGATGAAGAAGATGGAAGATGAAGAAGAAGGATTCAAGGATGTCTGTGTATGACTGGAAGACGAAGAAGAAGAAACAAAGTGATAAATTGTAAGGTAATAAAGTAATGTTCTTCATAGTCAAAATACAGGTTGACTTATTGGCTAGATTCACAGCACGCCCTGATCTGTTTCACGTGTCTTTGTGATTGTCTCCACCCACCTCCAGGTGTCACCTGTTTTCCTCATTAGTCCCTGGGTAATTAGTCCTGTGTTCCCTGTTTGTCTGTTGCCAGTTCATCTTGTTTGTCAAATCAACCAGTGTGTTTTTCCGTGCTCCTGGGTTTCCCCCCCATTTCTCTGTTTTTGCTAGTCCTCCCGGTTTTGACCCTTGCCTGCCTCTACTCTGAACCCGCCTCCCTGACCATACTGCCTGCCCTGACCTCGAGCCTGCCTGCCACCCTGTACCTCCTGGACTCTGATCTTATGATCTTTTGCCCGTCCACGACCATTCTCTTGCCTGCCCCTTGGTTTGAGTCTCTGATATTTATTATAATCCATCTGCCTCCCATGTCTGCATCTGAGTCTCTCCCCGTTCCCTTATACTATCATTTTCCTCAACAATCAAGAGAGACTGAATCCAGTTGTACAGCACCCATTTGTGAATACAGAACAAGGTTTCACATATCTTGGTATTAAAATAACACCAGAAATTAGCACTGAAATGCTGTCCACAAAAGGCTTAACTTTGGATGGATATTTGTACTCTGCTCCCCTTAAGAAGATAAAGAAGAATACTACTAATTCTTTGTTAAAAACAC
The DNA here is from genome assembly GCF_002910315.2 of Salvelinus sp. IW2-2015. Lineage (NCBI taxonomy): Eukaryota > Metazoa > Chordata > Actinopteri > Salmoniformes > Salmonidae > Salvelinus > Salvelinus sp. IW2-2015. The sequence goes on along the minus strand of NW_019957535.1, from coordinate 1,917,392 downwards.
CCTAAATATATGGCATGAAGTACAGCAATAATATCTGGATGATATATCTGGACGATTAACTTTGCAGTTTTACACCAATTTCAGACCTGGTAAAAAAGGACTTGGAGTTTAAAGAATGGGCAAGAAAAGGTATTGTTAAAGTAATGGATTTATACAAAGAGAAGGGCTCCTGTCATTTGAAGAACTAAAGGATAGATTTAACTTACCACAAAAGCATTTGTTCAAATACTTACAATTGAGAAGCTTTACTTTTTTCAGTCTAAAATAATCTGCCTTACAACCTCCTTTGAACACTTTAGAAAAGCTCTCTTAATATGTGTTATGGGAGAGGTCAAATTACGTCATTATATGGGAAAATGGTTGCTCCTCATAAAGACTCTGATAGTAAAAGACTTCAGTGGATACAAGATGTGCAGGTAGATATTTCAGCGGAGGACTGGGGTATGATATGCTCTAGAGCTCAGAAACAGACAAACACCCGCCTGAGATTGTTGCAATACAGTTGGATATTGAGAACATATATCAACCCTGTTAAGCTCCACAAATTTGACCCTAATATCCCAGACCTGTGTGTTAAATGTAACACGCATTTAGGCACCTTGTATCATTGCCTGTGGGAATGTGCTGAGATGCGAAAGTTTTATAGCTCAGTACTGCACTATATCTATAAGATTACCTCCACCTCTACCCCAATACCATTAATCCCTAAACTTTTCATCCTAGATCTTTACCCAGGGAATATATCTTTACATACGAGAGAAGAGAAAATGGTTGACCTCTGTCTATTACAAGCTAGACGTTCAATTGCTCTCCATTGGAAGTATGTCAGCTCTATGTCAGCTCAGTAAATCTGTATATTCTAAATTTGTTGGGTTGAATATCAGCTACAGTCAAAGCATAATCTGCAACTGCATATTATACTTTTTATGTATTTGTATTATTGGAAACGTGAGGACTTGTCTGTGAATGTTTTATGTTTTTGTCTCTTTGGGTTGGGGGGGTGTATGGGTGGGATTTTTTTTCTGTATTTGTTGATTGTCCTATTTGAAACAAAGAAATATGTGTTAACAAGTTAACAAATAAAAAGATTTGTGTGTATTGTTGTGAAATTGTTAGATATTATTGCACTGTTGGAGTTAGAAACACAAGCATTTTGCTACACCCGCAATAACATCTGCTAAACGTGTATGTGACTAATAACATTTGATTTGAATGGTTAATATAAATAGTGAAAAGAACTGGACCAATAATCGAACCCTGTGGGACACCTATTGTTATGTCTAGAAATCCTGATTTAACACCATCGAAAAGTACACACTATGTTCTGTCTTTTAAATAATTCTCAGACCATCTACAAGCAGCCCGATCTGAGCCAATCGTAGAGAGTTTCTGAAATACTAAGGTGTGATCCACAGTGTCGAATGCCTTGGACATGTCAATGAAGAGGTCAGCACAGTGTTTCTTCGTATCTAAACAATTTCTGACATAATTTAAAACCATAGAAGTCTCAGAGATGGTACTATGACCTGGTCTGAACCCTGACTGTTTTACATTCAGAAAATATGTAGCAGTTATAAGGGATAAAGCTGAGTATTAATCAATGATTCCAGGATTTTTGCTAGGGAAGCGAGTTTGGAAAAAGGACAATAATGATTTAGATCACTCGGGTCGCCACCTATGTATATGTAGAGGAAGCGCCTGGGACGCCTTCTAAACTCTCGGGATAGTACTCAATATAATTGTCAAGTTAAATATACATATGTTAATGCTTTCGCAATCAATGGAGCCGAAATCTGTCATAAGAAAGGATCAAGCATATCAATCATAGGTAGTTGTTCCAATACATCATAAGTAGACAGTTGCTCCAGAGAGTACAAGGATTCTCTGGGGCTTGTCTGGTCCTCTATCAAGTCTACTGGTGGCTGGGGAAGGGATGAGCAGTATACTGACTGACCCGGGTCTATTAAACCAAGGTTTCATTCAAACAAAAAACAGGCGGACATAAAATGTTCAGTACAACTTGCTTAGGTAGGGAAGAAGAGGAATTTCCACACTTTAGCACCTTAACTGTTTTCCACAATTTAGATGATTCACCAGCAGAGTCGGCGATAGAACGTAGGAAGTAGCTTGATTTAGACTTATTTGTTTACCATAGATGTGCATTTATTTCTCAGTTGCCTGAAAAGCTGCCAGTCCACAACAGCATCAGTTAGTCTAGCTTTGGCCAAGGCATGATTTCTTGTTCTAAAGCTATCTGAGAGTTCTGAAGAAAACCAGGGATTCTTTTTTTTTTTTTTTTGTCTATAGCGTACCTTTTGTCAATAGGGGGTGCTGTTAGCACTTTTATTTTTTTGACATTGCCAAATTAAACTGCCTAGTAGTCAATTCTTGCTCGTACAATATGCATATTATTGTTATTATTGGATAGAAAACACTCTCTAGTTTCTATAACCGTTGGAATTATGTCTCTGAGTGGAACAGAACTCTATCTACAGCACTTTTCCTGACAGGGAGTGAGATTTCAGAAATCTTGGCCTCTGGTCCCAGGTCAGTTTTAATGTCCCTGTGAATGCTATGAGGATACAAACACTGCCTACACCTTCCTCTAGATGTCAGTAAGTGGTGACAATTTGAATGGARTCGATTGCGCAATCAGGGCCTGTATAAAACACCAAAGACCGGAAGTAGCTTTCCTTTGGACCCTGCGCTCGACGCAAGAAGGACGTTGGACCGACCTCTTTCCAAGCCTTGGTTTAGCCAGTAATATATCGCCGGTCATGTTTTTACTTGTTATAGTGTTTAAAAACATCATAAGGAGTTAATTTAAACCGTTTTATAGCAATTTATATCCGTTTAGTGCGATTTTGAGGCATTATTTGTGACGGCCCTTCCATGAGCTGTGGCACGTTTCCTGTACATACCCGAACGTTATTGGCCATTTCGACGGGACAAGAGGACATCTTTTCGACCAAAAGACGATTAGACCGGAAAAGGATACAGTTGCCCAAGATTCTATTGGAAAGAACAGCTCATAGTAAGAACTATTTATGATTTGATAAATCGCTGTCTGAGTGAAAAATTTTAACGCATATATCGCCATTTTGTTTTGTGTAGCTTCGCTTGGCGGACCCGGTATTGCACAGTAAGGATAATTTTATGGAAGAATGTTAAGTCAGAGATTGCATTAAGAAACTAATTTGTCTTTCGAATTCCTGTCAACCCTGTATTTTTTAGTCAAGTTTATGATTAGTTATCGATTAGACTAGATCACTCTCAAAGATGGCGCCCAACATTTTCAGGCCAGTTTTGCTACTATTCTCATTGTATAACCACGTTTTTTTGTGGCTAAAATATGCACATTTTCGAACAAACTCTATATGTATGTTGTAATATGATGTTACAGGAGTGTCATCGGAAGAATTCTGAGAGAAGGTTAGTGAAAAAATTAATATATTTTTTGTGGATTCATAAACGTTATCGCTCCCGTTGCCTTGAATTCATGCTGGGGTAACGTTTGCACATGTGGTATGCTAATATAACGATTTATTGTGTTTTCGCTGTAAAACGCTTAGAAAATCTGAAATATTGTCTGAATTCACAAGATCTGTGTCTTTCCATTGCTATGCTTTGTCTATTTTTATGAAATGTTTTATGATGAGTAAATTGGTAATACACGTTGCTCTCTGTATTTATTCTAGTCGAGTTGTGATGGTGGGTGCAATTGTAAACTATGATTTCTACCTGAAATATGCACATTTTTCTAACAAAAACCTATCCTATACAATAAATATGTTATCAGACTGTCATCTGATGAGGTTTTTTCTTGGTTAGTGGCTATCAATATCTTTATTTGGCCGAATTGGTGATAGCTACTGGTGGAGAGAAAAAATGGTGGACAAAGAAAAATGGTGTCTTTTGCTAACGTGGTTAGCTAATAGATTTACATATTGTGTCTTCCCTGTAAAACATTTTAAAAATCAGAAATGATTGCTGGATTCACAAGAAGTGGATCTTTCATCTGGTATCTTGGACTTGTGATTGAATGATATTTAGATGCTACTATTTACTTGTGACGCTATGCTAGCTATGCTATTCAGCTTTTTTACTGGTGGGGGGGTGGGGGGTGCTCCCGGATCCGGGTTTCTGAGGCGGTAGAAGTTAAAAGAACCATGTTTAACTACCATTGATATAAAAAYAGATGAGAAATGATAGGGGGCTAATTCAAGGCCAGGTATACACTTGATGAAAGTTCAGAAAAGTACAAGTCATGCATAAACACTTGGGGAGAAAAGTTTTTAAAATGTCTCTTTCTTATAATACAGGGATCAGAATTATGCTGTCTAGTATCTCTAATACAGGCCATAGGACAATGATCACTAAGGTCACTTGCAAACACACCAAAAGACAGACATGTACAGTGGCTTGCAAAAGTATTCACCCCCCTTGGAATTTTTCCTATTTTGTTGCCTTACAACTTGGAATTAAAATAGATTTTTGGGTAGGGGTTTGTATCATTTGAATTACAAAACATGCCTACCACTTTGAAGATGCAAATTATATTTTGTGAAACAAACAAGAAATAAGACAAAAAAACTGAACTTGAGCGTGCATAACTATCCACCCCCCCAAAGTCAGTACTTTGTAGAGCCACCTTTTGCAGCAATTACAGCTGCAAGTCTCTTGGGGTATGTCTCTATAAGCTTGGCACATCTAGCCACTTCAAGGCTCATTCTTCAAGGCAAAACTGCTCCAGCTCCTTCAAGTTGGATGGGTTCCGCTGGTGTACAGAAATATTTAAGTCCTACCACAGATTCTCAATTGGATTGAGGTCTGGGCTTTGACTAGGCCATTCCAAGACATTTACATGTTTCCCCTTAAACCACTGGAGTGTTGCTTTAGCAGTATGCTTAGGGTCATTGTCCTGCTGGAAGGTGAACCTCCATCCCAGTCTCAAATCTCTGAAAGACTGAAACAGGTTTTCCTCAAGAATTTCCCTGTATTTAACGCCATCCATCATTCCTTCAATTCTGACCAGTTTTCCAGTCCTTGCTGGTGAAAAACATCCCCACAGCATGATGAGGTGAGTTTGCACCACACTTACACATCCCCCCAGAATATGCCGATTTGGCTCTCGCCTTCTGTAAAAAGAATGCGACTAAATTACCACCTCATCGACGGGGGGATTGTGCGATAAATCTCCTGGCAGACGCTGCGCTTCCCAGGAGTCACGTGTATCCCCTGTCGCAAGCGGAGACGGTGGCTATGGATACATATGTCTCTGAATCCCCGTGTCAGGGGTACATTCGGCCCTCTACTTCACCTGCCTCCTCGAGTTTCTTTTTTGTGAAGAAGAAGGATGGAGGTTTACGCCCGTGCATTGACTATAGAGGTCTCAATCAAATCACGGTGAAGTACAGTTACCCGCTACCTCTTATCGCCACGGCGATTGAGTCAAAGCATGGGGCACGCTTCTTCACGAAACTGGATCTCAGGAGTGAGTATAACCTGGTGCGTATCCGGGAGGGAGACGAGTGGAAGACAGAGTTCAGTTCCACCACAGGGCATTATGAGTACTTAGTCATGCCGTACGGGTTGATGAATGCTCCATCAGTTTTCCAATGCTTTGTAGATGAGATTTTCAGGGACCTGCACGGGCAGGGTGTAGTGGTGTAYATCGATGACATTCTGATTTACTCCGCTACATGCGCTGAGCATGTGTCCTTGGTGCGCAAGGTACTTGGACGACYTTTGGAGCATGACCTGTACGTTAAGGCTGAGAAATGCCTGTTCTTTCAGCAAGCCGTCTCCTTCCTAGGGTATCACATTTCCACATCAGGGGTGGAGATGGAGAGTGACCGCATTGCAGCCGTGCGTAATTGGCCAACTCCCACCACGGTAAAGGAGGTACAGCGATTTTTAGGGTTTGCCAATTACTACCGAAGATTTATCCGGGGTTTTGGCGCCCATTACCTCACTGCTGAAGGGAGGTCCTGTAAGGTTGCGGTGGTCGGCTGAGGCGGACCGGGCTTTTGGGCAACTAAGAGCTCTGTTTACTTCGGCTCCAGTGCTGGCCCATCGAGATCCCTCTTTGCCATTCATAGTGGGGGTGGACGCATCTGAGGCTGGGATAGGAGCCATGCTCTCACAGCGCTCGGGCACGCCACCAAAACTCCGCCCCTGTGCTTTTTTCTCGAAAAAGCTCAGCCCAGCGGAGCGTAACTATGATGTGTGGGACCGGGAGTTGTTGGCTGTGGTTATTGCGTGGAGACATTAGCTTGAGGGGTCTAAACACCCTTTTCTCATCTGGACTGACCACCGCAACCTGGAGTACATCCGGGCAGCGAGGAGACTGAATCCTCGTCAGGCAAGGTGGGCCATGTTCTTTACCCGTTTTGTGTTTACCCTCTCCTACAGAACAGGTTCCCAGAATAAGAAGGCAGACGCACTGTCCCGGCTGTATGACACAGAGGAGCGGCCCATGGATCAGACTCCCATACTCCCGGCCTCCTGCCTGGTAGCGCCGGTCGTGTGGGATCTGGATGCGGACATTGAGCAGGCGTTGCGTACAGAGCCCGCTCCCCTCCAGTGTCCCGTTGGGCATATGTACGTTCCGTCTGCTGTCCGTGACCAGTTGATCTCTTGGGCCCACACGTCTCCCTTCTCTGGTCATCCGGGGATCGGTCGGACGGTGCTCTGTCTGACTGGGAAGTACTGGTGGCCCACCTTTGGCTAAGGACGTGAGGGTTTGTCTCCTACTGCTCGGTGTGTGTCCAGTGTAAGGCTCCGAGACACCTGCCCAGAGGTAAGTTACATCCCTTACCCGTTCCACGACGACCTTGGTCACATCTGTCAGTGGATTTCCTAACGGATCTTCCTCCCTCACAGGGAAATACCACGATCCTGGTCGTTGTGGATCGTTTTTCTAAGTCCTGTCGTCTCCTCCCTCTGCCTGGTCTCCCTACGGCCCTACAGACTGGAGGCCCTGTTTACACACGTCTTCCGGCACTACGGGGTGCCTGAGGATATAGTATCGGATCGGGGTCCCTAGTTTGCGTCAAGAGTTTGGAAGGCGTTCTTGGAACACCTGGGGATCTCGATTCGCCTTACCTCAGGTTTTCACCCCGAGAGTAACGGGCAGGTATAGAGAGTCAACCAGGATGTGGGCAGGTTTCTGCGGTCCTATTGCCAGGACCGGCCGGGGGAGTAGGCAGCGTTTGTGCCCTGGGCCCGAGATGGCACAGAACTCGCTTCGCCACTCCTCCACTAACCTCTCCCCCTTTCAGTGCGCATTGGGGTACCAGCCGGTTCTGGCACCGTGGCATCAGGGTCAGACCAAGACTCCTGCGGTGGACGACTGGTTTAGGCGCACGAAGGAGACATGGGAGGCCGCCCGTGTCCATCTCCAGCGAGCCGCGCGTCGCCAGAAAGCCAGCGCGGACCGCCACCGCAGTGAGACCCCGGTGTTCGCACCGGGGGACCGGGTCTGGCTCTCGACCCGTAACCTGCCCCTCCGCCTGCCCTGCCGGAAGCTGGAGTCCGCGCGTTGTCGGTGCCATTTTAAGTCCTGAGGAGGTGAACGAGGTATGTTATAGATTACAGCTTCCCTCTGATTATCGTATTAACCCTCGTTCCATATGTCTCTCCTCAGGCCGTGGTGGCTGGTCCGCTCCAGGAATCTGAGGTGCGGGAGTCCCTCCGCCCCCTTTGGACATCGAGGGGCCCCGCATAATGTTCGTTCCATTCCTGATTCGAGGCGTCGGGTGGAGGGCATTCAGTACCTCGTGGAGTGGGAGGGGTACGGGCCGGAGGAGAGGTGCTGGGTTCCGGTTGTTTTGATCCTGAACTGCTGCGGGAGTTTCACCCTCGCCGCCGGATCGCCCTGCGCCTCGTCACTCCGGGTCGTCCTCGAGGCCGTGTTGGTGCGCCGCTGGACGCGCGTCAAGGAGGGGGGATACTGTCACGGACTTTCCGCCGGCTTTCTAGCCATCGCCGCTCCATTTTTCATATATCCATTTGTCTTGTCTTGTTTCCATACACACCTGGTTTCATTTCCTAATCAAGCTACTTGTATTTAACCTCTGTTTCCCATCATGTTTTGTGTGTAATTGTTTTCATGTTCTGTGGTGTTAGTTTTGGCGCTTTACTTTTATGTTTCAGTTTTTTTGAGCGCGTTTGTTTTATGTGATGCTCTCATGTTTGGAATATAATAAAGTTGCCTGTTATTTTATACTCTGCTCTCCTGCACCTGACTTCGCCTCCAATACACCTATTGATATCAAGTCTGGTTCATCCGAGTTGAGGGGAGACCGCGATCTTTACACCAGCAAAACAAAAATAGTTTGCACTACACAACAAGGAAATTGTGGATTTACTCACCATAAATTAATAGGTTATTAGTAGGTTAAAATGTACTAGTCACAAACAAACAACTTGACATGCTGCCATCTTGGATTTGGGTGATATCCACCTTTCCACTGCAACCAACCAATGATGAGCTTCGGTCGGATGCTACCGCTACCGTATCTCCGATCAGCGCAGAAATCGGCTGGGAGAAGACCGTGTAGATCCCGAATGGGGGGGGGGGGGAGTCGCCAGCCGTCTGGCACCCTGAACACTAGAGCCCATAGTGTAGCCCGTAGTGGAGGTGGTCGTCAGTGTAGAAGCTACCGCATCTGCGTACCCGGTGTCTGTATGCCCTGAGGAAGACAGCGTCAGTGTAGAAGCTACAGCATCTGCATACCCAGTGTCCATACACCATGAGGAAGACAGCGGGGACAGTGGCTCAAAATGATTTGAGAGTTTAATATCACAACGCTGCAAGAAAAATACGTAATGCTGGGGGTGCGGGTCTCTTCCTCCTCCTGGATCCAATCACACCTCATTCAGGCCCGCCAGGGGTAGAGCTGATAGCATCCGACTTTTGGCTAGGTTCAGAAGGCCATAAGGTGGGGAAATGCTCAAGATCCATAAAAGTTCCATTACAGTCGTCTCTTTGAAGAGGCATCAACAAATTCCTTATTCAAAATTAAACGCTCATCCAGATGTTTAATTTCCTCAAGTAAAGTAATGATCATCTTCTTGGCAGAATTTAGTTTGTGGCATTTGACACAGATGACGTTTTCAGAAAAGTCCTTCACTGGGATGACTGTGAACATGGCCTTATGGTCGGCGATAGAGTCAAAGTAGTTTTCATCTGCTGTTTTATTCTCTCCGATGTCCGCTTGATTTTACTGGAGAGCCGTACAGCATCTGAAAAAACAATTTTACGAAATGGTAATTTTACGCATGCTCTGAGGGATGCGGCTAAGAATGCCGCCCGGGCCGGCAGCCTTGCGAGGGTTAACAAGATTTAATATCTTACTCACTTCGAACACGGAGAAGGAGAGCCCACAGTCCTTGGTAGCGGGCCACGTCGGTGGCACTGTGTTATCCTCAAAGTGGGCGAAGAAGGTGTTTAGTTTGTCCGGAAGCAAGACGTCGGTGTCTGGTTTTCATTTTGTAATCCGTGATTGTCTATAGACTGTGCCACATACGTTTCGTGTCTGAGCCGTTGAATTGCGACTCCACTTTGTCTCTATATTCACATTTTGCCTGTTTGATTGCCTTGCGGAGGGAATAACTACTATGTTTGTATTCTACCATATTCCCAGTCACTTTGCCATGGATAAATGTGGTGGTTCGCGCTTTCAGTTTTGCTCGAATGCTGCCATCTATCCACGGTTTCTGGTTTTAATAGTCATAGTGGGTACAACATCTCCTATACACTTCCGGATAAACGTATTATTGGAGGCTACCCGGAACACATCCCAGTCCGCTTTTATCAAAACAATCTTGAAGCGTGGATTCCGATTGGTCAGACCAGCGTTGAATAGTTCTTAGCACGGGTACTTCCTGCTTGAGTTTCTGCCTATAGAAATGGAGGAGCAAAAGGGAGTCGTGGTCACCGTGATTAATCATTACCCAGTTTACCTATTTGAGCAAAATATATTCAGTTTTATTTGGAACTGCAAACCAGACAAAACAGGCCTATTGACATAATGAATAGGAATGCGGAGGGCAGAAGTAATTAAATATTAAAGCATTAGACCTCTCCCTAAAGGCATCAGTCATACAAAAGATATACTGAAATCAGAACTGGTATTCTAGCAGATTAGTAAGAATGTCTCACCCCATGTTCAAGAATGGCCTTTTTCCATTTATTCAGATTACAACCTCTCAATTTCGCTTATTTGAAAATGAAATAATCTCCAAAATATCGCTACTATTAAACAAGCCATAGAAAGTTGGTTGCAATTTCAGTTGAATCCACTAGAAAAGACAGAACAAATATATCAAATACTATGGTTGAACTCAAATATACTAATTGATCAAATAAATCTATATAAAATACATTTTAAAATGATAGTCTTTGTAAATGATATCATAAATAGGACTGGTGGAGTTATGTCACACATGCAGCTAACAAAAATATATGGAAATGTTTGCTCGACATTTACTTACACACCACACACACCACACACACACACACACAACACACACAACACACACACACACACACACCACCACACACACACACACACCACACACACACACACACACACACACACACACACACACACACACACACACAGGTTGGAGAGGCCACCTGTTACCCAGACTGATACGAGACGAGATGCCAGCATCCCAAATGGCATCCTATTCCCTACATAGTGCACTACCTTTGCCCAGGGCCCATACATTCTTAGAATTAGTGGCGACTAGAGGAACCATGGAGTTCCTCAAGGAAACATTGCTGGTCAATGGTTCATATTTTCACCTTTAGTTAGTTGAGGGGGTTCTTGGAGGAACCTTCAATGGTTTTATGTAGTATGCAATGGGTTCCTGGAGGAGTCTTTATGATAAATATTTTTTGGGGCCATCTGTTAAAGTAAATGTCATTCCTGTTCATCTGTTCTGTTGCATTGTCATCACATGTCAAGGTTGGACACTGACAGTTTTGTAGAGTCAATTAGGCTAATAGATGTGCATGAGTTCCTCAAGACCTATGCAAATCCCAAAGTTGTTACAGTTACCACTTCATTACTGAACCTAATAAGCAATGTTAATATTGTAATAAATGATATGCATCAATATTAAATGAATATTTGTCGTGTATGAAATTAACATGATGAACAGGAATGACATTGATGCTAATGGGTGACCAAAAATAATTATTTGAAAGCCACACCTCTCCAATCTATTATTAAAAAGGTTACAAAATGTTACCCCTCCCATCACAAAACCATTCTGTTTTAAACATTTACATCGGGATTCCTCAATGAATATGTTTCAACTGGAAAGTTCCGCCAGTGTAGCAAAACCCAAAAGGTTCTTCCAGGCACGTTTTCGAGTGTAGGGCTCTTATAAGGGCAAAAGGCGAGACACAAATGCAGACACAGGAGGCAGATGGTAGAGCTTGTCGTAGAAATATTAGGTCAATCATATTTCACAAATACCGGAGCATGTGAGATCAAATAGACTTTTAATTACATCATTACAAAAGCCGAGCTGGTTCACAAAAACAACACCCAAGAGGTGTAACCATAGCAACAGTACATAGTTGGCCATAACAGTTACAGGAATAACCGACAGGTGCATATCTAATGGTGTCCAATGACCTAGAGCACATAGAGTACTAGTTTTGCTGACTCCTTCTGAAATAAATAATTGCCACATACGTACTGGAAAATTCACAATATATCCCTCCTCTGGGGCTAAATAGCCCCACACCCCAAAATCCAACCCAGTACAAGTCCCCTCACGGAGCTAGAAAGAAGAATAAGATCCCACCTCAAGCCAATTATCCTTCAACATACAGAGTAAAAGCATATGCATGCAAATCTCAGACTTGCCCGAGAGTTATAGTTATTCACTAAACACAYTTTTTATTACAACACAATGGGCAATCACCCCTTTGATACAATATGTTGATAATGTCCATCTCCTTCTCTTCAGTCTTTTGAGCACCACTAACATTGGTTCAAACCTGCGATAAGGATTAGGATCCTCATTATCCTCGACATAGTCCAAAACTGGATATATGTCAGGAAGTTCACCATCTATTATATTCTATAACAATTGATGTCGTTCTTGATAGGTACGACAACCCCATTTCCCCAGGATTTAGTCCAACCAGTCCCAGGCACGGGAATCATGTCTAGCATTGTCCTTGGCTTCCTGTCGTAGCCCTTTCAGCTTGGTCATTGCTGTACTTGTTCACTCAAAGCAGTCAATCAGCTTGGTCATTGCTTTAGTAAATTAACCATCTGGGGCAGTGTTATTGGGGATGAAGGTGCAGCATTCATCTCTAAACATAAACTCCACCTTTCTCTGCCAAGAGACATTTTTAAAGCTAGCCTGTTCTGCCATGTCATTTTGCTTGTGGCCTGTACTTGTTCTCCCAAAGCTGTCTGTATAGTTAATGAATCTTTGTCAATTATTGGGAATGTAATTTATCCAGTCTAGGTTTTTGTAAAGTGATATCCAAATAAATATTGATTCAAATCCTGACTTAACCTCATCTCTTGCTTTGTATTCCTTGGGGATTCCTCTAGGTTGGCCTATTGCATCCAAATAGACCTTGGGGTCAGACTTACAGTATATTCTCTCCTTACTCTATGTTTTGTACTTTGTGGCTTAGCATCACTTGGATTCCATTCAATGATAGTTATCTGTTGAATTAACCTAACCCTGGCACAAAGGTCTGTCCATCCTTTTGGTAATGTTGCCCTTAATCAATTCCCTTCACATATCCAGAAGAAATCTGCCACTACCACTGTCTGTTCTTCATATGGTGCAATTAATGGTAGTGCTAGAGTTTGATTTTGACAACTATCAGGAGTAATTACTGTTCTTTATTTCCACTGTCTGTTAAGAAGTCGATGGTAGGGAAGTTGTTTCTCCGTYCCCTTTGACAGCGCCTCCGTCAGGGGAATCTGCCAGAGTAGGTATGTCATCAGGAGCAACAGGCATGTCACTCCTCCTCATCCCTGGACTCTTTGAATCTTCAGGCGAGTGTATCTGTAAACTATTGGGAGTTGTGCTGTGATCCTTTTCTCCTTCTGTTTCCTCCAGGCCCCAGCCTGGTGTATCAGCATCCTCTCCTTCCATTCCCTCCAGGCTCCTGCCTTGTGTCCTCTGCTTCCTCATCTCTTGATGGTCGCTCGCCGATCCCCTCCGGAACTCTGGTACAGTGGTTTAGATGGTACCACGTAGTGCTTCCTGTCTCCTGGGCGGCTGTTGGTGTTGCTAAGACCACTTCGTAGGGACCCTCTCGCCTTGGCTCGTTCCACTTCCTCTGGAACACTCGGACCTGGTCCCCTGGGATCACCGGACGTGGAACCTCTGGTCCTGGTTAAGGTTTTTGCCTACTTTGCGTGAGGCTTTCAAACACAGAGACTTACTGTTCTATAATTACACCATACACAATCTTATTTCCCATCTCTCATCATACCTCCACTTTGTCCTTCTGGTTCCTAAGAGAGTGATAGTACAAGACATGGAAAGCAATGAAAAACAAAACATAACAGTATTAATTTCTTTCCGATCATTGGGACGCTAGCGTTCCACCTCGACAACATCCGGTATTCAAAATACAAAAGTAGTAATATTAAACATTCATAAAAATACAAGTGTTATACACCATTCTTTAGCTTAGAATCTTGGTAATCGAACCACTTTGTCCGATTTACAATAGGCTTTACGGTGAAAGCATAGCATTTGATCGTCTGAGGACAGCGCCTCACCCACTTCCTGCATTAACATGAATTCATAACCTGCACAGGTGTCACAAAACTCAACAATAGCGATAAAATAAATAACTTACCTTTGAAGATCTTCATCTTTTTGCAATCCAATGGGTCCAAGTTACACAATGAATGGTCGTTTTGTTCGATAAAGTCCTTCTTTATATCCCAAAAATGTCAGTTTATTTGGCGCGTTTGATTCAAAAATCCACCTGTTCCAACTCGCCCAACATGCCTACAAAGGAATCTAAAAAGTTACCTGTAAACTTCGTCCAAACAATTCAAACAACGTTTCTAATCCAACCTCAGGTACCCTAATATGTAAATAATCGATAAAATTTAAGACGGAATATATTCAATACCAGAGAAAAAGAACGAGGAGCGCACTCTCATTCACGCGCGCCAAAAGACTAGAGTCCTTCTGAGGGATACTTCGAAAGAGTACGAATACTTCTTAATTTTTCAAAAAACAAGCATGAAACAATTTCTAAAGACTGTTGACAGTGGAAGCCATAGGAACTGCAATCTGGGTCCTAATTATTAGACTTTCACATAGAAAAGCATTGAAAAGTCCAATGACCTCAAAAAATAAAAATCCTAGATGGATTGTCCTCGGGGTTTCGCCTGCCAAATCAGTTCTTTTATACTCACAGACATTATTTTAACAGTTTTAGACACTTTAGAGTGTTTTCTATCCAACACTACCATGCATATGCATATCCTAGCTTCTGGGCCTGAGTAGCAGGCAGTTTACTTTTGGCACCTCAGTCATCCAAACTTAGTGGGCTAAACTGGACAAAAAGGGAAGTGGGGGTCGACTGAGATAAGACACCAAAGTTGATAATTATAACAATTGAAATGCTAATCCTTTGCACATGAACGCTCACTCATTCGGGAATAATTGCAATTAATATATATATTTACGCTCAGTCTGTCGTCGGGATCTCTGTTGAAAAGTGTATTTCTGTTGGAGAGTTTGTCCGCCCTCTCTCTGCCATGGTTAGAATGGATAGTTCAGAGTAACATTCAGCTATGTCGTAATAGAATAGATGTTTCAGCGGTTGTCGGTCTTCGCGTTCAATGATATAGAATTCCTAGCTGAAGACTAGTAATTAATATCAAAGACTTGCTCTTATTCTGTCGGTATCGATAATCTCAGAGTTTTAACAACCATTACAACCTTAGCTTATACTCAGATTTATGGTCTCTACTCAAACCTTAGCCCTCTCGTAGTTATCGAGGTAAGCTGGTCTGAAGTGGGAAAACCTAGGTGGGGGTTTTATTCAGAACATAGAAAAGGGCGCTGGGTCCTGCCTGTGCTCAGGGGGCGGTCCTCTGATTTAGTTAAACTCCAAAGGGAATTGGAGTTTCCTTCATTAAACAGTCTAAAATCACATTACATAATTTCACAAATAGTTTCATCTTTACTCATTCATTTTATACATCAATTAGATGTAAGCCTCATAACTGAGACTGTTGTATAAACAGGATTATGGTAATGTGGCTGTATTGTCTCTCATGAGTTTCACAAAATTGTACCAAACGGAGCAGTTCGTAGCTCGTTACTTCACCGATCTTTTATACATTCTCCAGAACATGAATGTCGTTCGGTTCTCCAGTTCTGTGATATGGAAGAAATTCCTTTGTTCTCTCTATGAAACTCACTCTCTCTCTATACTGTCTGGCCATGAGGAAGAATCTCCTCTAGGAATTTACGACCTCTCTGACCACAGCAGCCTGAGTGTAGGAGAGAGAGAGAGGGGGATGGTGCTCGCTGTGTCCAAAGAGGGCAACGTCATGACAGATGCGACCAACATTATGTGTCTGAATACATTGGAAAACAAAAGATAACAAAAACCCTCATGGCTACCCCGAGCTATCATCCAGTGAGTACTCTAACAACCTCCCTGTCAGAGGACACTTCAGAAATAATATTTCTGGAGCCTCCCCCAGCCTAATACATTTGAGCAGAGCCCTCACCGTTCAAAAGCAACTCTTTCTTTATATCCGAATCATAACTACAACATTTTATAAATGATCCAACCCAAATTCAGAATGACATACCTCAGTGCTTACTTTGAGACTAAGACTCAAATCCCTGCTTCTTAACTCAGCACACATCATCCCGGTTAGAATGTACATTTGTAAACGGAACCTTTCATTGTCGTTCATAACTCTTTACATTACAACCTCCCATCGTCCCTGGTTTCCTTTCGCAAGTGGCCTAGAAATAAAAGACCAGTTATCACAATGCATCCTTAGTCAACACTTATTCATAGTGAATAGACCCCCGTTCCCCTTTAGTCTTCCTTTTCCCGGCACATATCATTCCAGCATGTCTATTTCAGATATAGTTCACAGGTCATCTTCCCAACGGACACAGATAGAAGTGTTAGAAGTCACATAACACACATTTGTCCCTGTCTCTTCAGCCGAGTAGGGAGGGTTTTGAGGTTCACACACACTGGTTGTGGTGAAATTATCCCCACCATACATTAAGACACTATCTGTCGTCACCTTCCATGATAACTCCCCTATTCTACTGGCAACCTCTCGGATGAGTTACAGATCATGAAGTTATCAACATAACACCTCGCAGAAACCCACACTCCAGTATCCCAATTTTGTATTGAAACAAAAACACAAAAATGAAATCATCAATACACATACCACAATCCATTCAAAGTAACTGTCATCCCTTAATAACATATATTTTTCCCTTCTATATGCAGATTGAACAAAGTACCTCTGTATATTTACCCAAAGACCATAACCCCCAGGGAACTGGTAATTTTCCCTTAGAACACGTGATTCAAAAATAACGTGTTAAATTAAAATAAACTATTTGAACAACTAATCAATTTAGTTAATTCTAATTATAACTCTTTATAATTTCCAAAGGAAATAACAGAATTTCAAAGTAATTGTACACTTTGACTAGAGACGGTTGTTTCGCAGTCATTTTCTAAATAAATCCCACCTGTCTTCACAATTTTTTTTAGGATACATGGCATTCGACACCATTCAAATATTTCCTCTCCCTTCCCTCCCTGTCCTTCAGAAACCATTTAAATACCTTCTGTATACCCAATTTAAAACTGATTAAAACCAATTTAAAATCCCATCTAAAATGAATCCCACACTCCAGTGTCACCACCACTTTCACATAAATTGTGTGTGTGTGCGTGCACGTGTGTTAAACCATATGGCAAAAACAAACAAAATGGCCATCCCATGCTTTATTTAGCATGCACTACCCTAAGACACAATTCACACCCATATGGTATTATATGATTGGCCTCTCACTGTCATAATCATGTACAATTATTCTGGTATCGTTAATAGACCAATGTCCAATCAACATATGTAATAGCTGTTTCACCTTAGATTGTTCCTGTTAACCTTTCTAAATGTAATACTTTTTCCTGTTGCAAATGTAGTCAATTCATTTTCTCAGCTTAAGGAATCAGTGATATTTGGCTTCTAATAAAAAGTGGTTTGAGACATGGTCTCCTATGTCTCTCTTAATTAGCATACATACTGTATTGGACTTCCATCAGTCCTGGAAGCAAGAATCCAACTCAAGACCCATCAGATAATACAGTGTTCCATTAAGTGGAATTGACCCCATTTTAAAATAAACAATCCCAGAGCCCATTTCCAGTAATCCTATCAGTTAATCCTGTTGCATTAGTTTCGTAAAATACAAAACTGTTGTTTAACAAATGTAGAACCTTCAAAAAGTTGGTGCCGTCTTATCATCTTGATAGTCTATACTTACTTCATTTTACTTGTATTACTGGACACTGTTCCACGTAATGGAAATAGATTATAATTTCTAGAATACATTTGTTTTCTGCTAAACTTCACTGCTGTTACCTAACTATAAAATGTTTCTTCATACCTTTCATACCATTACTTCAAACATCCCACTAGCTTCTTGCTTCCAACCTCAGCTAATCTTTTTTTACAATCTCAAGGCTCAATCCCTCTACTCATCATATAACCTTGTATTGAAACCTCAGTTTTTCAAATTACTAAAATATAGCATCATTAGAGTGCTATAAAGACACTAATAATATATTACCATTCACATACTGTCAACACTTATTACGTGTACATCAATCCTCTTTATCAATATGACTATATTTTTTATCACTAACCACTGTTTCACACTCATTTAAAACTTCTTAAGACTAGGGGGCACTATTTTCACGTCCGGATGAAAAGTGTGCCCAAACCAAACTGCCTGCTACTCAGGCCCAGAAGCTAGGATATGCATAGTATTAGTAGATTTGGATAGAAAACACTCTGAAGTTTCTAAAACTGTTTGAATGATGTCTGTGAGTATAACATAACTTATTTGGCAGGCGAAACCCTGAGGACAAACCGAGGACAAAACATCCAGGAACAAATATATTTGAGGTCACTCTCTTGTCAATGGTTTTTCAATGGAAATCTAGAATTCTAAGGCAGTTGCTTGCAGTTACTATCGCTTCCACTAGATGTCAACAGTCTTTAGAAATTGGTTGATGTTTTTCCTTTGAGAAATKAAGAAGTAGGGCTGTCCAGAACGAGGGTCGAGTGAAGTGTACGGTTGTGGTTGAGGCGCACGACCTGAAAGCACGCTCCACTTTGTTTTCCTCCGGTATTGAACACAGTTTATTCCATCTTAAATTTGATCGATTATTTACGTTTAAAAACACCTAAAGTTGGATTAGGAAAGTTGTTTGAAATGTTTGGATCAAGTTTACAGGTAACTAATTAGATAATGTGTAGTCATGTTTCGGGAGTTGGACCCGGTGTATTTTCTGAATCATACGCRCTAAATAAATGGACATTTTGGATATATAACGACAGAATTTATCGAACAAAAGGACCATTTGTGATGTTTAATGGACATATTGGAGTGCCAACAGAAGAAGATCTTCAAAGGTAAAGCATGCATTATATGTTATTTCTGACTTTTGTGTTGTGCCTGGCGGGTTGAATTATGATTTTCATGTGTATGTTTGATGGGGTGCTATCCTCAGATAATAGTTTGCTTTCGCCGTAAAGCCTTTTTGAAATCTGACACTGTGGCTGGATTAACAAGAAGTTCATCTTTAAAACCATGTATAACTCACTCACTTTTGTACATCGCCTTGGTCCGTACAATTGACCTTATTTTAGCGCCCAAAAACATAATACTTCCAGATCAACTGTAATGTCAATACCACTGTAAAGCACAATTTCTCCCCTTTCCAACAGATTCAAGAAGGCAATAAGCCCCGTCGGGTCTTTTTAAAAATGGCGGGTGGGGAAGCGAAACTAATGCGTGATAGTCAGGAGAGATGTTGTGTGGGAAAATTGCTTTTTTTCACTCGATCTGTCCAACTTATCACTTTATCGCCTCTAAAATGTAAATAAAACACTATAAAGAGTTTATATAATGTGTCATTACATACCTATTTGAAGGTTTGTGTCGAATTTGAATCGGGTATTTAGGGCGGTGCTAAAGTGATCTTAGAAGTAAGCGGCTTTGAGAATGATGATCGCATGCAGTGATGACGCAAAAAATGACTAGGTGTCCCCCCCTTACCCCCGTCACTGTCTATTTCTTGTTTTTAAACAATGAGAGAAGTGCGACACCTGATGGAGAGAGATTGTAAGACAGAAATAGTTGCTTTATGCGTGCTGTACGTTACGACATGACACGTCACGATGTAACGGAGGGTCAGTTTTTTCAACTTTTCTCCAATACTATAGAGCCATTACCATGTCGATCAACGCTTGAATAGAAACCTAGTTCACACCCCCGATTTTGAAGTCAACACAGTCGCTACAGTCCCATTAGTTTTCTTTGTAGCCTCGTTTGAATGTTGTGGTTGCGCATATTTGTACGGAATGGGGTGAGTTTACGTTAGGCTTTTTACTTGTTTGTTAAACATGTTGGTGACTAACTGTGCTGCTTGCAATAATTCTAATGATGTTATTTCCCTGACGTACACTGACACCGGCAATATTCAATCCGACTTTGAGCATTTGTAAACTCATCAATTATTCTGCACTCTTGTACATCCAAACTAGTGCTTTGAAATCCAACCAAAATAGCCTGAATGACATTACCAAGCACCCCATTTTACACTATCCCTTCTCAAAATAGTCCTGTTAGCGCAATGGCGCTGATAGAACGCTAATTTCAATACGCTTGTATATTGAGCTTCTGATTCTGGTTTTATGTGATTGTTCCAATTCATAATTACCTCCCTGAATTCTTTATTTGATTTGAATTCTCCTATTAACAGGGTAATGTTGCCCTACATTATCCAGTTTGCTCTTTCATAATCGAGCTGAATTGGTAGAATTTACATGCACTTTTTTCAGCGAGTCCATGGTTTTAAAATAACTATTTTCCTGTGATATTCATACTTATTCTTTGCTCCCTAGTTTTCTTTTATTGTGTTATTCCCTTTATTAAAGCCACTTTATCTTATTTTTATATTACTCCCTACAGATCCAGGGCTAAAAACTGTAACGGTCTGTTCAAGCCCTAAAGACTTTAACCATACCCTATTCTCTCCTATTTATATCCACGTTATTTTATTATCTCTGACTATTGTACTCAGACTATTGGGTATCCCCCTGTTTCTAGGTTTTTATACTTGTTCTCTCTTTTTGAGTATATTCTTACTACAAATGTTCCCATTTCTAAAGACTATATTCTTCCACTTTGCATTATGCAATTTTTAATGGCTTACCAGGCAATCGCTGATGTCGTCTTGGCATTTATTACTAAATTACTATAATGTTCATGTATTTTACAATGTATCCTAAATGTTCAAACTTTTAGTTTCATATCCCTTCAATGGGTATTTATATACCAATCATAATCACCTCCCCTAGTGCAGGACTGGTTGCGTCCCCTCCGTCAGACCAAGAGAGGCGTGCAACTTTTTTGTCCCACAACAGCAGAGAACTGTCACTTTCACCTTTCGCTCTTTCCTAAGCGACCTGAGTATACAGGATTTGCATCTTATTTAATTAATTATCGATACACTCCCTCAACACGATAAGTAATCTAATAGGATTTATCTTACGCTTTCCTAAGCGACACTTTCACGCTTTCCTAAGCGACCTGAGTATACTCTTACACTTTCCTAAGTGACACTTTCACGCTTTCCTAAGCGACACTTTCCTAAGCGACACTTTCCTAAGCGACACTTTCCTAAGTGATCTTTCACGCTTTCCTAAGCTACCTATTAATTATCAATACACTCCCTTAACACGATAAGTGTTCTATATGATTTATCTTACACTCTCCTAAGTGACCTGTAATGCATATTCTGATCCACTTCCTCTACACAGAAAAGCAATATTATACAGGATTTTAATTAGCAATTTCCGATTAACTTTCTAGTTGTCCTCATCGATTCACTTCCAAGACACGATAAGCGCTTGAACAGACTGTTTTATTCGACTATGCAGATGGATAATTGTCACCTCAAACTACAGATTGATCACCCTCTCCAGCTGAGCGACTGCATGAGCCAGACCAATTGAATCAGACAAATGGACTGCGTTTGTGCGCAACTCACAAAGGTCTAATCAAACATATCCCGGCCAAACGAAATCATACAACATAGTCACAACTTAAACAGACTGAACAACTGGTCAGATGAACCGTCTGAACAAATCAGATGAATAACCCCACTCAACTGAGCCAGTCAAAATAGACGGTGCACACAACTCTCCTTCTCCAATGGCCACACACCAATTACTATACATTATTCACAGTTGCAACCCTCACAAGCTTCTTATTATACCCCCAATATTTAGCATGCATTTCATTGAACTCAAAAGCTCCCAATATTTCTTTGGTTCGTCAAATTTGGAGAGACCCACTCGGTGACCTACCTCTGAAACAGGTTCCTAGAACGGACCACACAAGAACTCTATTACTATAGGTAAGAACTCGGCTTACCGTCTGAACAAGTGGCCGTTTGTGTTTTGTGCAGTCSGTCCAGGAAGCCCATTCACAGCTGCAGATTTTTACCGTCTCAAGGTCCCTTTTTGCCACTTCTGGCAAGCTCGCCATTTATGTCGTGGAAATATTAGGTAAATCATATTTCACAAATAACGGAGCGTGTGAGTTCAAATAGACTTTTAATTACATCATTACAAAAGCCGAGCTGGTTCACGAAAACAACACCCAGGAGGTGTAACCATAGCAACAGTACATAGTTGGCCATAACAGTTACAGGAATAACCGACAGGTGCATATCTAATGGTGTCCAATGACCTAGAGCACATATAGAGTACTAGTTCTACATCGTGGAGCTCCGCCCCATAGGGGAGCTCTGCTCCTAGTGGTTTACCCCGCTGCCTAGGCAGCGAATAGCCTGAGAAAAAATGATGCACACACCTGCAGCCAWTAGGAGTACAGGTGTCCCTATATAAGGGGACGCTTCCCCTCAATCAGCCTCCCATTATCTTCAGCGACAGGACTGGACTGAAGAAGCCTAGAAGAGAAGAGAAGAATCTCAGGACGAACCCGTCGTCGATATCCTGTTGTAGACGTCGTCCTTCAATGAGCAMTTTTCCACCCCCAAAAGCTCTTTTAAGAGCTCAGTGTCGCTGCTCCACTATGGCGGCTTTGGACCAGCACGAACTTTGTTTTGTGTGCTTAGGTKCAAAGCACGCTAGGGGCGGCCTCACAGATCCTCCGGAATGCGCTAGCTGTTCACTCCTTTCTTTAAAGGAGAGGAAACAGCGATGGGCATTTTTCWATGAGGATTTCCCTCTCGAGGACGYGRTTTCTATGATRGCCTCAGACTCTGAGGCGTCATATGATGACAGCGCCTCTAGAGAGGATGAGGATGTTGGGAAGTGTCTGGATTATTCTCMGATAAAATCCAGTCTACCGACCGAGGCTGAAAAGAACCCCCTCCCWAGGGAGAGAGAGGTRATTTTCTCATCCTTAGGCGAGGACGAGACGGGCTCTGAATTTTCAGCAGCCCCCTCCTACGCAGTAGCCTCTCTGCGCTCTGATTTTACAGGGCTCATTGAGCGGGCTGCGAGCAGGCTGGAAATTACACTGCCCCCCATTCCCTCCGTTTCGGAAGTTGATTTAATGGTGGGCGGCCCCTATTCCAGACCAAGACGGGCAGCGGTACTTTTGGCACCGACCATGCCCTCGCTCGCCAAGTATGTGGAGGGTGCATGGGAAACGCCTTTGACGGCCAGAGCGCCGGTGAAGGCRTATATTCCATTCACTAACGTTGACAGACAACGGCCTCAAGAGATCCCTAAGCTCGAGGCCGCCCTAGCGGCGTACCTCGTGCCAGGTTCGAGCTCTTGGCCGTCTGCCAAGAGACCCACATTACCAACGACTAAGGACCGTCTCACAGCACAGCTGGCTGAGAAGTCCTTTGTTCTTAGTACACAGGCTGTAGCAGCAGCGAATAATATTGCCCTCTTGGCAGCCTCTCTATCCCGTCTGACCACGGGTAGAGAGGGGCTGTCGGGAGAGGAGATGGAGGAAGCGTCGAAGATTTCCGGCGCCATTCTCCATCTCACACAGGCATCGGCTGTATGTGCGGGGAGATCTATGGCCACTTCGGTGGTAATGGAACGACACCTCTGGCTGTCTTTGACGGCTATGAAGGAGACCGACAAAGCCGCCCTATTGAACGCCCCCATCTCTGACAGCGGTCTCTTTGGAGCCGCCGTCMCTGATGCGACGGCGCATTTTGGGAAGCTTGAGGAGGAGAGAAAGCAGCTGGCTAGACACCTGCCTTTGGCGGGAAGCTCTAGAACAGCTACGAAAGATCCCCATCGCTCCACCGTCTCCAGTAGACCASGGTCTACGGCCAGACGGAGAGCCCGTCGAGCAGCCGCACCTGGAGTRCCTAGAGCGGGCCCRGCCCCTCCGGCAGCACCAGAGAAGGCRGCGGTGAAACCGACGAGAGAGACCYCGTTTATTTCGTCGCCCTGGCAGCCGAGAGGCAGTCAGAAGAGRCGACGGCCATGACGGGACGAGGGGGAGAGGACGGGAGAGAGCGCTGCACTTCATGTGAGGGCGCCCACTGTTCATCCCCCACCCCTGCAAAGGGATGGAGGAGTTGTTGTGTCTGTGTTTAATAAAGAATGTGTTCCATCTGACTTTGTCACAAGAGAACCTCTTTTCCAAAACAAAACTGAGACCGCTCAGATTCCTCCTCGCTCTATCTCTCTCTCTCTTCCTCTCACCACTTTGTGTGTAGCTCAGCCCATTGCGGAGCTGAGTACACACAGAGGGACGTTGTGAGTGGGAATGAAAAGGGGAAAGCAAGACGGAYGCTCGTAATGAGCCGTCATGCTATACCTCATAAAAACCCAACACTACACACTCTGAGGAGTGAAGTAGATAGGAGTTTTAATAGCAGCCTGTGTACACAGCCCCTTTGTCGGGCCGATTAAACAGTCGCTATTGGGAGACGGCGTACTAATTCAGGCCAGCGCCTCAATTAGTGTAGCGCAGACCCGTGCTGAGTTCACGGAGGGCTGGAACCACAAGGTTACATGCATAACCGAAGTGTCGKCGCCCCCGATTCTCACAGAACGTGCTAGTGTTCCCTCCCCCTTTCGTAGGGGGCCCACCTTGGGCTGTCCCACCACTTCAGTGTTGGGAGACAGCGGCGGCTTGGGCCATAGAGRAATACAGGTCCTTCCCTACTGTCTGTACCACAGCTTCGCGCTCTCCCGCTCTCAGAGCACTTTTGGGAGTGGCAGCAAAGCTGCACCCTCTCCTCCTGGCTAAGTCGGACGCTGGAGAAGGGTTATGCCATTCAATTCCATCAAACTCCACCCCCGTTCTCGGGTGTGGTGGAGACGGTGATGAAGACGCCAGAGAAAGTAGCCGCTCTTGTGAAAGAGATTACGGAACTTTTGGCGAAGGAGGCGGTCACAGTAGTTCCCCAGGAGCAAAGGAACAGCGGGCTATATTCGCCCTATTTCCTAGTGCCAAAAAAGACGGGGGGGGTGAGGCCGATATTGGATTTATGCACTCTCAACGAGAGCGTAGCCAAACGGCCTTTCCGAATGCTCACGACAAAACGTCTACTGGAATGTATTCACAACAGAGACTTTTGTGTAAGCATAGATCTAAAGGACGCATACTTTCATGTGCCRGTACTTCCGCGTCACAGGAAGTTTCTGCGTTTCGCCTTTCAAGGGGTGGCGTACGAGTATGCGAGAATGCCATTCGGGTACGCCCTGGCACCTCGCACGTTTTCCAAATGTGTGGAGGCGGCATTGGAGCCGTTGCGCCGTCAGGGGATAAGGCTATTAGCCTACCTAGACGACCTACTGGTTTTGGCCCCGTCAGCAGAGCTGGCGATCACACACACGACACAGACAGTGATTCACCTCACGCGTCTGGGTACAATCAGAACGCAGTAGCCTATATAATCGCCAAGGGGAGTCAGGTCTCCTGCACTCCACCGGTTGGCGGAGGAATTGTGCTGTGGGCTCACGAGCACCTTCGCTCGTTGACGCAGCGCACATTCAGGCTGTCAGAATATCGGAGCAGACCTCATGTCTCGAGGGGGTCCCCGAGACGACGAGTGGCGACTGCACCCCGATGTTGTTTCTCAAATATGGGAACGGTTCGGGAGAGCCGAGGTGGACCTGTTCGCGTCACGTGTGAACGCGCAATGTCCCTATGGTTTTCTCTACGAGCCCAGGACGAACCGCCACTAGGGTAGACGCTTTTGCGCACCAGTGCCGGAGGGTTCTCCTGTACGCATTTCCACCGCTGTCCTGCATTCTCCCACTGCTAGCCCGTGTGAGAACAGGAGGGCTGTCAATCATATTGAAGCCCCGACCGCCCAGGGGCTCCGTGGTAACGCGGAGATGACAATGCGCTTGCGGCATCATGG
>NW_019957535.1:1865936-1891585 GCF_002910315.2 Salvelinus sp. IW2-2015 | reverse complement strand
TTCGCTGTGAATTGGAAAAAGAGTGCGCCTTGGCCCAGTCACCAGATTGTCTATCTGGGATTAAGATAGACACGTTGACTATGAGGCCGCGAATTTCGGATCCTCGACGGGCTGCCTTGTTGTAGCCCTGAGAAGTTTTATCCGAATCACATGGTGACGGCGCATTCGTCTCATGACACTTTTGGGTCTCATGTCGTCTGCCACTCCGTGGTTCCACTGGGACTTTTGCACATGCGCAAAACACAGCGATGTTTGCTCAACTACGACTGGACCCAGTGGAGGCACCGTCGTCGGTTGTTGACAGTTCCCCTCTCGCTCAGAGCGGACCTGAACTATTGGAGAGACCCGTGCGTAATGGCACAAGGGTCGCAATAGGCAGGGTGTCATCCACATTCCAGTGTACACAGACGCTGTCTGACTGGATGGGGAGGGACATGTCAGGCTCGGGCAGTCGGAGGTGTGTGGTCCAATCGGACGTCACATCAACCTCCTGGAATTGGAAACGGTTCTACTGGTTCTGACCCACTTCATGTCACCCTACGGGACACGACGTGCTGGTTTGGTCAGACAACAGAACGACAGTAGCCTATATAAATCGCAAGGGGGAGTCAGGTCTCCTGCACTCCACCGGTTGGCGAGGAATTGTGCTGTGGGCTCACGAGCACCTTCGCTCGTTGACAGCAGCGCACATTCCAGTGTCAGAATATCGGAGCAGACCTCATGTCTCGAGGGGGTCCCCGAGACGACGAGTGGCGACTGCACCCCGATGTTGTTTCTCCAAATATGGGAACGGTTCGGGAGAGCCGAGGTGGACCTGTTCGCGTCACGTGTGAACGCGCAATGTCCCCTATGGTTTTCTCTACGAGCCCAGGACGAACCGCCACTAGGGATAGACGCTTTTGCGCACAGTGCGGAGGTTCTCCTGTACGCATTTCCACCGCTGTCCTGCATTCTCCCACTGCTAGCGTGTGAGAACAGGGGCTGTGGCCAATTCCACATCGACAGGACGCGATGTCTCAGGCGGCAGGCATGATAGAGCATTTGCCTCTAATCGGCCAGCCACTGAAGGTCTGGCTCCTGAGAGGGACAGGTTAGAGCGCCGTGGGTTATCTGATTCGGTAATCAGAACCATACAGGGCTCACGTACCAGTTCCACATACAGGACTTATGCCAGTAGATGGAACATGTTTTCACAATGGTGCGCCACAGAGAATGTGGACCCCGTGTGCTGTCAGGTTGAGAGTGTGCTCTCTTTCCTACAGTTCATGTTTGACAAGCAGCGCTCACCCGCCACCATTAAAGTGTTCGCGGCAGCGATTTCAGCTTGTCATGAGGGGTTTGACAGAGACACTGTTTTCAGTCACCCTCTAGTGAAACGGTTTCTATTGGGGACGCGGCGGCTTAGGCCAGTGGCTAGAGCCACGCTACCACAGTGGGATTTAACKTTGGTACTCGAGGCGCTCTGTGAGACGCCGTTCGAACCATTGAATCAAATTCCCCTCAAGATGTTGTCTCTGAAGACGGCACTGTTGCTTGCCTTGACTACAGCCAAGCGTGTCAGTGATTTGTGTGCTCTTTCGACGAGACCCGACTGCCTTGCCATAAACGGCGACTTGAGCAGAGCGGTGTTACGTCCTAACCCGGCATTTACGCCGAAGGTTATTAAGAGCTCATACAGGTCGCAGACCGTTGAGCTATGGGCTTTCTCCCCCCCTCCTCATGAGGAGCGGAGAGAGGAGAGACTTCATCGCCTGTGCCCGGTGCGCGCCTTGGCGTGCTACGTGCAGCGCACGGCGATGATTAGGTCATCACCTCAGTTGTTTGTGTGTCACGGTGCTAACGCACTGGGTAGACCACTTTCAAAACAGCGGCTGTCTCATTGGCTTTGCGAAGGCATTGAGACGGCTTATGAGGCGGCAGGGCGACCAATGCCTCATGGCGTAAGAGCCCACTCCACTCGTGGAGTAGCGGCGTCTACGGCACTTTTCAGAGGAACTGGGGTAGAGGATATTTGTGCAGCGGCGTCGTGGTCGTCACCGTCTCCTTTTATCCGATTCTACCTGTWGGACGTGTCGTCTAACTCTCTAGCTCGTTCTGTACTCAGCGTAGTTGAGGGCAGAACTTGAGTTAAGAAAGGTTGCAGGACTAATGAGATGTGTTCCCATTAGGTCCGCTCCTTTTTGACAGAAGAGAGAGACACACACACACGTGTAACATGACCTTTGTTTGACACTGTCAATACAACAGGGAATGTCTAGACTGCCACCAGTGTGTCATTGTGCTGGGAAATAGTACTGTAACCTAGTGTTACCTGACTATTAGACCGGTCACTAAAGTGGAGAGAATATTGAGGCATCWTCTATCTGCTGAGGCAGAATAGTTGGCCCAAATTCTATCGTCTRCCCACGAATCATTGGCTCTGCCTATGCATTGAGTGTGGCGGGCTACACTGAGGAAGCAGTGAGCATGTCTTCTAAACTGRTTCAGCCTGTACTCAGTTTTGCTGAGGTGAAGGCTAGAATTAAGGCGGGAAAACACTGGATTAATGGGCTGGGTTTCCATCAGGTCCGTATTTTCTCCTTTATTAGAAGGACTGCAGGACATGACTCCTGGCTGATTGGCACAGTTGAGTCATGTGTTATATCTTGCACACCAGTCTATGACTGTGTTGGGCAGAGGGATTAGGGATATAGTTCTGTAATGGGTATTACAGTACTATTAGACCAATCGGTATATCAATAGAGTTGAGTTCATCTATCTGTGGTGCAGTTAGTATGACTCATATTCTATGATCTGCTCACTAGTCATTGGCTTTGCCTTTAGACTGAGTGAGCGGATTAGATCAAAGACACAGTACATTGTAATTTAGTGTGGTTCACAATAAATTGCAGTACTGTGGGATTTGGTCGCAGCCATTGCTGAGCTGACCTTTTCTTAAGTGGAAAGTTGTTGGCTCGGCAGGGAGTACATTTTGGGAGCGTTTCGCTCCGCCTTAAACCACTAGGAGCAGAGCTCCCCTATGGGGCGGAGCTCCACGATGTAGAACGATAGTTACCGGAGTGTAACTCCAGTTCTATGAGTGGAGCGGAGCCCCATAGGGCTTAAGGCCCTGCCGACCCCCAGTCTCGCTGAAGATAATTTTTCGGGAGGCTGATTGAGGGGAAGCGTCCCCTTATATAGGGACACCTGTACTCCTATTGGCTGCAGGTGTGTGCATCATTTTTTCTCAGGCTATTCGCTGCCTAGGCAGCGGGGTAAACCACTAGGAGCAGAGCTCCCCTATGGGGCTCCGCTCCACTCATAGAACTGGAGTTACACTCCGGTAACTATCGTTTTGCTGACTCCTTCTGAAATAAATAATTGCCACATACGTACTGGAAAATTCACAATAAGCTCCGATATTTATTATAACAAAGGGAGTAGGCAAAGGCAGGTCGGGGACAGGTGAGAGTTCATAAACCAGGTCAGAGTCCAAACAGTACCAGACGATAGGCAGTCTCGAGGTCAGGCCAGGCAGGGGTCAGAAACCAGATCCGAATCCAAAACAGTATGAGGGGATAGGCGTGCTGGTAGTCGGAACAGGCAGAGGGGTCAGGCAGGCGGGTTCGGAGTCAGGACAAGCAAGGGATGAAACCAGGAGGACAAGAGACTGGGGAAAAATAGGAGCAAGGAAAACCGCTGGTTGACTTGGCAAACAAGACGAGCTGGCACAGAGAGACAGGGATATATACACCGAGGATAATAAGCGACACCTGGACGGGGTGGAGACAATCACAAGGACAGGTGAACCAGATCAGGGTGTGACAGCTCTGGTCAAAAGTAGTGCACTATGTGGGGAATATGGTGCCATTTGGGAAACAGGCATACTGTTTCTGCCTGGGTTTTTGTAGTTCTTTTAAATTGTTGTTGTAGTTGTGCATGTTTTAATGTTCTACTTCTACCATATCTCAGAACGGCATATACCATATAAGGCTTCCAAGACCTCTGTCAACCTCAATGCAAATAACCAGCCCASCCTCACATTCAATTCGCGCATATATGTACAAAATGTATTTCAGCAGATTTCGTGCGTTTTTGTGCATTTTTGGGGTGGTTCAATTCGTTTGAAAATACACGAATTTCTGTGCTACTTAATTCGTGCGAAAATACACGAATTTCTGTGCTACTTAATTAGTGCGAAAAGACACGAATTTAACCAGTAGGCGACACACAAGCCGTTGCAACAACCATAGACGCGATCGCCTGTATTTATTTATTTTACGTTATGAATATATAGATATTTTGTCTTTTTTTAACCATTTAACCATAAGAGGTTATATATATATTGTCTTTATTTAATCCCTATTAAAACATTGTGGTTTTATGCCTATATGTACTGTTTTCGATTTTTCTGAACAGACTTTTCTGGATAGAATGAGTGTAAGCAATGCATGATGGTTAATGGTGTTTTATTCGGTTGTAGTTCCATGTATTTCTTAAAAAATAAACGTGTAAACCATTTTTATTGAACAGAATGTAACTGAATATACAATGGCAGCCTTGCCATTGTCCATCAATAACAAAACATTTTTTTTTCGTATAACATTTGGGGAAACGTATGCAGTCATTGTAGTCTTACATTTTGTTGGCCAACCAAAATTACCAAAACGTTAACCCGTAATAAGGCTAGGGTGGCTGAGTGTAAATACATGGCTCTGAGTGTAAGCACCTTTTCACTAGAAACGTTCTTGTGTTCAAATTACCGTCAGTGCGAAATAGCTAGAAAGCTTTCGTATTTCCACTTGGCTGCACCTACGGTTACGATAACGATAAATCAAGTGCAATACCTGCGTCGACCTGTGTCGAGCAGCAAAACACCGGAAAGCTTCTAGCCTACCGGAAAGTTACAAGAAGAACAAGAATAGTTACCTCATCCGGTCATGTGACACTCTGGATGCCCCCTAAAAGCAATTTCAACCGTTTTGAAAAATGACGCCTGGTAACCCCAAAAAATACCAGGTGCATGAAAAGTTTGGACTTAGAATATTTTTTGAAACCTCCATAAATCACTCAGGCCATTGACTCGAGAAGAAAAACATAAAATATTTTCCAGAAGAAAAAACAGAATATTTTTTGAAAACCTCCATAAATCACTCAGGCCAGCACCCATTGATTTGGGGCGGTAGTATAGCGCTCCCAGAGCGGATATGGAAGTCTGGATCCCCCTAAAAGCATTTAAGGCTCTGTGTGTCTTTAAGCACCATACTTTTTCACTCCATCCTTGCTGGGTGTGTGTGTGTGTGTGGTGTGTGTGTGTGTGTGTGTGTGTGTGTGTGTGTGTGTGTGTGTGTGTGTGTGTGTGTGTGTGTGTGTGTTGGTGTGTGTGTGTGTGTGTGTCGTGTGTGTGTGTGTGTGTGTGGAGAGAGCTTTTCTTTGACATCTGTTTAGCGAAATTACTGATTTACAGTTCATGAGGGTTGACCGATTCACACATTTAAAGTTTTGGAAGATCTGACTTTTTTAAACCTTCGAAACAGCACCTATGACCCCATTTTAAGGCACTTCCGGTTGGCACAGGAAGCTATCGGGTATGCTTTTATAGAATCCTGAGTTTTAAGTCTATACGTTAAGAACTGACTGATTTCACAGGGTTGAATGCTCTATATATCACAAACTGCTGGTTGGGTATGGCAAAACACTTTTAGGGTGATTTTATCACTTCCGGTTGCTCCAGGAAGCTTAGAATCAACACAGGTAACCTCATAGTGGTTTGAATGATTGTCATTGAAGACAGGTTCATAAGACATTCATAACCCACATAGGCTTCAGGTTGAATTTAGGGGTGCAGGCAATGTGTTCCTATGGGGTGAGATGTCATTGTAAACTGTTTGATGTAAACACTTCTTTTAACTGTTAAGGGTTAATGCCACACGGTCAATGTTAGGCTTGCACAGAGACCTTAGGAACGTTCCTGAGGTCAAATTGTGCTTCTAAACCTTAACAGTTCTCTCTCTGTCTCCCAAAAGCAAAAGACTTGAAATGTAGGTCAAGGGTCATCTTCTTGTCACTGTCGCTGCGCTCAGACCGAGCAAGCTACGGTCAAGCGGGGCATCTCGTTGAACTCGGCACGGCTATGGTGATGTCATTTTTAGTGGTGTTCAGAATGCTATTTTGGTGGTTTTTCACTGTTGAAACATATTGCAAATGCACAAAAGTCAACTAGCAAGTCAGTGTCCATCAGCCAATTAGATATTTTCAGACACCAAACTGATACATCTGACTCCAAACTCACTTTTTCCAACTCGTTTAGACCAACTATCACATATTTCAGAGCAGGCCCAAAATTCACAGCGCCTTCCATTTAAACCATAATAAAACAAATAATACGTAGTTATGTTCTAGCTGCGGGTCCAGTTTCACATTATGTTTAGCCCTATGTGAGGCGACCTCGAATCCCATGTTTCGGCTCGATAGGTCATTCGGTGCCCGAGCAAAACCTTAATTGGTGCTGAAATTCCACTTTTTTTCCATGCTTGCTACGGGTCCTTGAATGAGCTATCGGACAGAAATGTCGGGGTCCGTCTCTATGGGCCAAGCCGGTTTCAATGCACCTAGTCTTGCAACTCTGGGACTTTTCTAAATGTCACCATTTTGTAATGCTCAAAATGAATTGAAGTCAATGCAAATGCACCGAGGCTTTTTATCGGTCCGAGAACCTTCTAGAGCCACATAACTCACCGTGCTTAATCGACCTGAGCTCTAGAACAGGTTTGTAAAGTTTCAGAACTCTAGGTCTGACGGTTCTTTAAAAGTTCAAACAAAAGTCTGTCTGCCTCTAAGCCCCTCAGTGTGTCACTCCATCCTTTCTGTGTGGGTGTGTAAATTTTTCCTTGAAATCTGATGGGATGAATGACTGATTTACAGTTCATGAGGGTTGCCTATTCACATATATTAAGTTTTGGAAAGATTTGACTTTTTAACCCTTCGAAACAGCCCTTTTGACACCAATTATGGCACTTCCGGTTGGCACAGGAAGCTGAAAGTAAACACATATCCTCATTGGAGTGGGCTTTTACAGAATCCTGAGTTTTAAGTCTATACGTTAAGAACTCACTGATTTACATAAGGTTGAATGCACTATTTCTCTCAAACTGCAGGTTGGGTATGGCAAACACTTTTAGGGTGATTTAACCACTTCCGGTTGCTCCAGGAAGCTTAGATCGACACAGGTAGACCTCATAGTGCCTGATGGATTGTCATCGAAGACAGGTTCATAAGGCATTATTAACCCACATAGGCTTCAGGTTGAATTTAGGGGAGCAGGCAATGTATTCCTATGGGGAGACATGTCATTGTAAACTGTTTGATGTAAACACCTTCTTTTAACTATTGGGTTAATGCCACACGGTCAATGTTAGGCTTGCACAGATCGGGAGGACCTTAGGAACGTTCCTGAGGTCAAATTGTGCTTCTAACGGTTCTCTCTCTGTCTCCCAAAAGCAAAAAAATATGAAATTGAGGTCAAAAGGTCATTTGGGTCCTTCTTCTTGTCCCTGTCGCTGCACTCAGACCGAGCTAGCTACGGTCAAGCGGGGCATCTCGTTGAACTCGGCACGGCCTGGAGATAATGGCAATGCCATTGCAGGCTTTGTGTGTCTTTATGCACCGTACTTTTCACTCCATCCTTTTATCCCCTTTTCTTCGTGTATCCAATCGCTAGTAATTACTATCTTGTCTCATCGCTACACAACTCCCGTATGGGCTCAGGAGAGACGAAGGTCGAAAGCCACGCGTCCTCCGAAGCACAACCCAACCAAGCCGCACTGCTTCTTAACACAGCGCGCCTCCAACCCGGAAGCCAGCCGCACCAATGTGTCGGAGGAAACACCGTGCACATAGCCCCCTTGGCTAGCGCGCACTGCCCCCGGCCCGCCACAGGGTCGCTGGAGCGCGATGAGACAAGGATATCCCTACCGGCCAAACCTCCCTAACCCGGACGACGCTAGGCCAACGGACCTCCCGGTCGCGGCCGGCTGCGGCAGAGCCTGGGCGCGAACCAGAGACTCTGGTGGCGCAGCTAGCACTGCGATGCAGTGGCAGAGCTTCGAGACCCACTTAAAAAATGTTCGTCTGAAACACATGCAACTGGATCTGTAATTTTTTATTTTTTACTCCTTTTGTGACATGACCATTTGTCAATGTACGATTTCTCTTAAATTAGATAGATAATGGCTGTTCTTTTTTTCCTGACACCGTATGCTTATGTACTTTGACGTGAAGCGGTCAAATTAGCACCCTACTTTACGTTTTTGACCTTTAATCCCAGAAAAATGGCCATAACTCAAACGCGTTGAGGCCTCGACGCCATCTTGTTCGGGGCCAACTGTCCATTACGTCTTCGAAATATTCCGTTTAGGAGAAAAGGCCACATGCATTTGCAATGTGCTTGTGCATTTGCAATATTATTTATTTTCCCTCTGGTGGGAATTTCCTAGACTGCGGAAAAATGACCAAAATGTGTTATTTTATAAACGGAAACCGAACGTCCGAGAGATTTAGTTTGATGACTTCCTGAAAGATCTCTCCCCCGCGCACGGCCCGACGCCGTCCGCGAATTTTAGAAACGTTGCAGGACGTCTAGTAAGGGACCTTACATTTGCAATGTGGCGTTTCTCACTAACCATATGGCGAGTGCTAAAATGTTCCCTTAAGGTATGGAAAGGCCTTGGAAAGGCCATAAGTGTAAGCCAACATAATTCATTATTTACATTAACATGTAATACATGCATTATGAAGAAAATGGTGTAATTTAGGCTCCACGAAATATGAAATGGGTTATGAAGAAAATCGTGTATGGTTGCCTACATGACAAAAGGCGTTCTGATTACAAGTGCACCAGTATCCAAAGTATTAAGCGAAATCAAGCACAGAAAACAGCATTGGCATTAATAAAACAATATTTCCCACGAATTAAGTCGCAGGTAAATGTGCGTCTTTCCTCAAAAATTCTGTTCAGCAAGTCTAAAACAGTACATATAGGCATACAACGACACATTTTAAAACATGGTTAAACAAAGACAACATTTCTGTATATTCATGACGTTGAATTAGCCATTAAGAAGAACAAAAATGAAATACAAATTATCGCGTCTACATGGTTGTTGCAACGGCTTGTGTGTCACCTACTGGTTAAATGTGTCTTTTCGCACGAATTAAGTAGCACAGAAATTCGTGTATTTTCAAACGAATTGAACCACCCCAAAACACCCCAAAAATGCACAAAAACGCACGAAATCTGCTGAAATACATTTTGTACATATATGCGCGAATTGAATGTGAGACTGTGTTGAAATAACACAGAGTAATCTTTTTGTCCCTTACTTTATGTCTTCCTCAACTCCTCACTACACTCTTCATAAAAAGGGTTCCAAAAGGGTTCTTTGCGGTGGGATAGGGTTCTACCAAGAACCATTTTCAGCTGAAGAACCATTTTTGGAATACAAGGCAAAGTGTTCTGCTTAGAACCTTTTACATCCTAAGAACTGTTTTTTCGAAGAAAGGGTTCTTTGATGCTTCTTTGGAAAGCAAGAAGGGTTCTGAATCTGAATAACCTTTTTTAATTGTATTTTTCTTTCTTTTAAATAATGCCTGAGCATTAGTGTTTACCTCAGTGTTTAAACCTTAACATCAGGAGTTTTAGTAATCTGCAGACAGATGTGAGAATGTTTTAAACTCTACCTATATGTGAATATTTGTGCATCGGGCATTCCCTTAATCATTTGACATATACAGTACTGACATAGTTGATATCTTTGCCATAATTTACTTCTTTCAAATTGGTATTATCTGTGATTTTATTTAGCAGAGAGTAGGAGAATAGAAGGAAGTCTGAGTGAACCTGAAGTGTATTGTATGGTACACAGCAAAATGGCCAGTCATACCTAGTGTTGATTTTTCAGGTTGCTAGTGTTGACGCAGGAGTTGAATTAACTCTGTAAGTAATTAAATTAACGCTCAGTGGTGTAAAATAACCCCAGTGTTTGTGTTAATAACCAGATTTGAGTGTGATTGTGTAATTTTTACTCTGCATTATCATATTTCCCAGCATGCTCTATTGCAGGTTGATTTTCAGAATTGTTAGTTTCAATATCTGTGTTTTTGTATGTACATTGATTGGTTGATTGATCTTATACTGCACAAAGATAAATAACAATTTTCTAAACAAATCCAATCTCTTAGTAGTGGAATTTATTGCACCCGTTACTGAGATGGTTGTTCCAGTTTAGAKGATTTAGGTAGTCTCAATTATAAATTTCCCTAATTTGCTAGTCATTCGAAATACAAGCTGCAGGTGATTAAAAGTTCTAATTGTTGGATCTCCCCACTCTGGCTGGATTCCAATAGGAATTACACACTTTGCCTGCCAGCATAATATGATTTGCAGGCCTGATGTGGTCTATAAACCAGCAGTTTCTGACCACTGTGTTAAGGTATAATAACAAGGCCCTGACAGAAAGGCCTTATGATGTAATGTCATACAAAATATGCAAATAAGGCTGGTAGAACCATTCATAGTGGATTGTAGGTAGAACCTTCTGCAAAGGGTTTTATCTGGTGCCAAAAAGGTTCTCCAAACCAAATAACCTACTAAGGACCTTTTGTTCTTAATTAACGTGTAGCATGCCTAAACTTAACCTTACGCTAACTACCAACCTTGTCCCTATATCTAGTTGACCTTAACTTAGCCTTACCAAATTACATTAGCCACTTGCTAGCATGCATAAACTTACTCCAACCCCTAACCTGTGGTCTAGTGGAGAGTAATGACACCTAAACACTGTTCACGCACATTTTTTATTTTGCCCCAGTGTTTACCCAATGTGCTGTCATTACTCAACATTTTTTAGGAAACTCATTGCACTTATTATATCTGAGTACAGTTACTTCAAGTGATTGTGTAGTCTTTACTCAAACCAATAAGAGTCACTGTGACCCTGTAGGGCCTTCAAACTCAACTCTGGACCTTGTAGCCAGTTCTACTGCATTTTTTCATTGGTCCCCTCTAATCAGGGACACCAGGTGTGTGCAATTAATTATATATTTTTATTGAAACCTTATTTAACTCGGCAAGTCAGTTAAGAACAAATTCTTATTTACAATGACAGCCTAGGAACAGTGGGTTAAATGCCATGTTCAGGAGCAGAACGACAGATTTCTACCTTGTCAGCTCAGGGATTTGATCGAGCAACCTTTTGGTCACTGGCCCAACACTCTAACCACTTAGCTACCTGCTGCACCATGGATAACCCCCAGCAAGCTCCGGACCTCGTAGGGTCAGAGTTGAATACCCCTGCTGTAGGGGGTCCAGATTTCAGTTGTACCAGCTTGAACATTTTAAGCCATTTCCCAGTGTGCCTTACCTTTTAGAGTGAATTGTAGAGTTACCACCCATTAATATATTTTTTAGTGACAGAGACATGGCTGTTGAATTCGTTCATTTCCAGTCCTGTGGCCTTAAACAAGTAAGTTCCTAGGTGAAGTGAACTCTTTATGCCACTAATTATTTCTTATACCATGGGGTTGTTGACAACTCATTTCTGATAGAGTTTAACAGCATTCTAGAGTGTGCATTATTTCGCTATAATGCACGGTAAATCTGCACGGTAGAATTCAATGACTATAGTTCATTATTACATGTTCTATGTTTGAGCTGCATTTGAAAGCAAACGTTGAATTGTAAACATTGTCATTGTTGAATTAGATTTTCATAAAGCTAGGACTGATGCGTCGTGGACCACACCTTCCACATCTTTCATTATTTTCTGTAGAACGCATAGCCGCTCATTGATTATCCATTATATAAGGCCTTATTTTGAGGCCTAGCTTTATCCTAATACAGTAGCCTGAAACTCATGGTCAGACCTACCTGAAGTGACATTATGCAGGCTTGTAAATTAATGTATAATTCCTATTGGAATCCAGCCAGAGTTAGGCTAGCCAACAGTTGACATTTTTATTCACCCGCAACCTGCATTCATAATGACTGCCAGAGTCAGGAATAGTGTGAGGAGACTACCAAAACCATTCAGTAATGGGTGCAAAAAATCCAACTAAATGATTGGACTAGTTTACAAAAATGAATTGTATTTATATTTGTGTAGCATAAGATTAATCAATCAATCACTCACTCAATGTACTGTACATGCAAAAACACAGACATTAAAAACATTTTTTTTTTTACATCCAGGCAGGTCACCCATGATACAAGTCATTATTCGACGTTCATCCATGTCTGAGGACGTTGTGAGATGAAGTAGAAATTGGCCATTAGGGGCAACAGTTAGTGCTGTTACCTTAAAGTAGGTTTTGGTTTTGCTAGGGCGTTGTGGATGGTGGATGGGCGCAAGCATTGCCTCTGATTCTAAAGGTTGCAAGTTTGAATCCAGGATAGAAAGTTTTTATTTTAAGCCTAACCTGAACCTTAACCTTAACCTTAAAAATTCAGAATTAATGCCTAAACCTAACCTTAAACAACTTAGAAATTTGGTGTTTGAGGAACATGGATGAACGTCTCATTCTGACATGAGACTGTGAGAGTTAGTTGAAAAATCAACCTGCTGTAGAGCATGCTGGGAAAACATTTCATTTGTTATCATAACTTTAAAAATAGAGTTGATGTGACTTCTAAGTAATAATAGTACATTTTAAGTAATAAGTAATTAATTAAAAGTATAGAAAGCGTTACTTTACTCATCACGAACGGCAATCAGCGTCTATCCACCTATTTCTGCCCCTAACCCGAACCACTCTCCAGCATGCCTCAACCTTGCATGCAATAAGAACAACGTGGGCACACAGCATACTTTAAACACTCCTTGTTCCCTCCATCTTTCATCTTTTCATCTTTCCATCTTTCATTATCTCTTCCATAGGGAGCCCATTGTCAGATTTAATCATCTTTAAAAGCGGTTATCTTCTCCAGTGTCTCGCTGTCCATGTGCGCTATGGAGAGGATCTGATTAGGCTAGGAATCAAGCGCCCCAAATGGCACCCTATTCCCTTTATAGTGCACTTCTTTTGACCAGAAAAGTATGGCACTATAATGGGAATAGGGTGCCATTTGGGATGCAGYTTTATTCAATCACTGATATAATTGCAGTACATTGATGGTGGCATCCAGTAGGAAACCGGAGCAGAAACTTTAATGCACTGACTGTAAGTCACTCTGGACAAGAGCATCTGCTAAATGACCAAAATATAAACGTTTAAATTAACACTTGCAAGGGACATGACTGGGTATTATTCTAATGAGCTGCGCCCCCCAAACAGGCCAAATTTTTTCAAAATACAAATAGTTTGAGRGCAGAGATGATCAGAATAATACCCAGCAGTGTGCTTTGCAAGTGTTCATTTTTAAATGTACATTTTGGTCATTAAGCAGATGCACTTGTCCAGAGCAACTTACAGTCAGTGCATTAAACRAAGTTTGATTTAAAAAAAWWAAAAATAATTCACAGTCATAGCAAGTAAAACGTTTCTGTAACCTTGCTCTTCAAGGTGTGTTGTATTTGTAACAAGATACCGTTTGATGTATCTTTGCCCATCTCTGGTTAATGCCGAGTACATTACTGTATTATTCATAGTAACTTGCCACCAGCTTTCTGTAAATTACTGTAATTTCAGAGCAAAGATACAGTAGAATACTGTAAGAAAGTAAATACCACTGTTATCATAACATTGGTATTTCACTGTATTTACATGGGATAGGTGAAAACAGGTTGGCTGCTAGGTATTTGTATATTGCAGCATATTTATGAATATTTGGTTTTATATCACTTGCACTTCTAGAGGCCTAAACAAAGGCTTCCGAACTGGCCATAATTCCAGGGCAAAACAGACCAAAGGGATTTCACAAAACTCTCAACCAGTAATAATTTAAGGTAATTTTCAATCAATAATCAACCTCAAATATTACGTTTCAAAATAATCAATAAAGTCAAACAATTACATCTATTGTAACACATTATACCACCTAGTAAATCAACAACAAAGCAAAACAAAGGTTAATGTCATCCTGGAAAGGGAAAGCAGTGCTGGGACAGGGAACCACGAACCAGGATTGGTGCAGATGCTGTATCATAATCTAGGTTTGTCGAGGGGAGGAAAGAGAACCTGAGGAGCAAGCAAACACACAAAGAAGCCCTAGACCCGGAGATCAGTGATGGTACTCCCCTGTGGGGGACTGGCTTTCATGGTTTTTGGAAAATGTACAACGAAAAAGAATCAAATTCTATGCAGATTATTTTCATTCATAGATTATTGACTCAGTGTGCAGGGATACTTTTGATTCAGTAATTAACACATTTAAAGACAGAGATATATACAACTGCAACCGGTGATCCTGTTTTACGGTAATACGCTACTTAATAAACAACAGGATGTCACTTTGATTTTGTCATTGTTGTATTGAGAGTGGGGCAGTCCGCCTAATTTTGTATTGTTGTGCTTTTATTGAAAAGATAGGATAGTAGAGGAAAGACTGGAAAGGTAGGTAGGTAGAGGTCAAGTCAAAGGGCAATGGGACAGATTTGGACCCATGCAGATTCTGGCATATGCCATACCACTCAAAAGTATGGACACACCTACTCATTCATGGGTTTTTCTTAATTTTTACTATTTTCTACATTGTAGAATAATAGGGAAGACATCAAAACTAAGAAATAACATATATCGAATCATGTAGTAACCAAAGAAGTGTTAAACAAATCAAAATATATTATATTTTTGAGATTCTTCAAATTCAGATTCTTGCCTTGATGACAACATATCGTACCATATGTTTCCCTCCATCTTGCGCCAATATCAGTTATTTTTTAATCTTGGTTCGACTAGATTATATTTTTTTTGTAAGAGGTTGTCAGTTGGATAGGCTCTCTGCAAGGTTTTGTATATCTTGCCTAATCATGTGAATATCCTTTTCTGACTCAAATARGATACCCTCAAGATTGCACTGATGTCCAAAAGATTTCTAATCGAAATTATGTGATATAAAACTTTTAAGTTGGATATATTTGAAAATATCTACATTGGTCAATCAAAAATAGCTTTTTAAAACTGTCATGAAAATAAATATATTTCCTATTAGTGTCACGTTCCTGACCTGTTTTCTCTTGTTTTGTATGTGTTTAGTTGGTCAGGACGTGAGCTGGGTGGGAATTCTATGTTGTGTGTCTAGTTTGTCTGTTTCTATGTCAGCCTAGTGTGGGTTCTCAATCAGAGGCAGATGGTAGTCGTTGTCTCTGATTGAGACTCATATATAGGAGGCTTGTTTTGTGTTGGGAGTTTGTGGGTGTTTGTTACCTGTCTCTGTGTTCGTGTTCTGCACCAGATAGGTCTGTATCGGTTTTGCACGTTTGTTATTTTGTAGGTTGTTTGTAGTGTTTCTCTTGTGTTTGTATTAAACATGTTTAACACTGGCTACGCTGCATTTTGGTCCTCTCCTTCACCCCTGGAAGAAAACCTTTACAATTAGAAAGTCATTTATGGTGTCTATGCCTTTTTAGTTTTCTATGTGGACCAAATTATCAATGAGTAGCGAGTTGATACAATACATATAAAACCACCTTCAGACTCAGGAAGGTTAAAACCACCCTCCGAGTCAGGAAGGTTAAAATCAAATCAAAGTTTATTTGTCACGTGCGCCGAATACAACAGGTACAGTGAAATGCTTACTTACAGGCTCTAACCAATGGTGCGGAAAAAAAGGTGTGTGTGTAAGTAAAGAAATAAAACAACAGTAAAAAGGCATTTGGAAAAAAGAGTAGCAAGGCTATATACAGACACCTGTTAGTCAGGCTTATTGAGGTAGTATGTACATGTAGGTATCGTTAAAGTGACTATGCATATATGATGAACAGAGAGTAGCAGAAGTGTAAAAAGAGGGGTTGGCGGGTGGTGGGACACAATGCAGATAGCCCGGTTAGCCAATGTGCGGGAGCACTGGTTGGTCGGGCCAATTTAGGTAGTATGTACATGAATGTACAGTTAAAGTGACTATGCATATAAGATAAACAGAGTGCAGCAGCAGCGTAAAAGAGGGGTTTGGGGGGGCACACAATGCAAATAGTCCGGGTAACCATTTGGGTACCTGTTCAGGAGTCTTATGGCTTGGGGGTAAAAACTGTTGAGAAGCCTTTTTGTCCTAGACTTGGCACTCCGGTACCGCTTGCCATGCGGTAGTAGAGAGAACAGTCTATGACTGGGGTGGCTGGGATCTTTGACAATTTTTAGGGCCTTCCTCTGACACCGCCTGGTGTAGAGGTCCTGGATGGCAGGCAGCTTTGCCCCAGTGATGTACTGGGCCGTACGCACTACCCTCTGAAGTGCCTTGCGGTCGGAGGCCGAGCAATTGCCGTACCAGGCAGTGATACAACCTGTCAGGATGCTCTCGATGTTGCAGCTGTAGAACCTTTTGAGGATCTCAGGACCCATGCCAAATCTTTTTAGTTTCCAGAGGGGGAATAGGCTTTGTCGTGCCCTCATTATGACTGTCTTGGTGTGTTTGGACCAATCTAGTTTGTTGTTGATGTGGACACCAAGGAATTTGAAGCTCTCAACCTGCTCCACTACAGCCCCGTCGATGAGAATGGGGACGTGCTCGGTGCTCCTTTTCCTGTAGTCCACAATCATCTCCTTAGTCTTGGTTACTTTGAGGGATAGGTTGTTATTCTGGCACAACCCGGCCAGGTCTCTGACCTCCTCCCTATAGGCTGTCTCGTCGTTGTCGGTGATCAGGCCTACCACTGTTGTGTCGTCAGCAAACTTAATTATGGTGTTGGAGTCGTGCTTGGCCATGCAGTCGTGGGTGAACAGGGAGTACAGGAGGGGACTGAGCACGCACCCCTGGGGAGCTCCTTCAGACTCAGGAAGGTTAAAACCAACCTCAGGCTGAGGAAGATGTACAACATTCCTTTTTATTCTATACATTTTATTTGCCCATGTTAAGTCTGTTATGACCAAGAATATTTGTTTAAAGAATGTCTTCTGTGGGGTAAATACAAAAAGTTTGGGAGCCATGCCATTCTGAAGAGGTTTCTCCTACCTGTAAGATTTATGAGAAGATTATTCCATTTAAATAAATCTACTTTCATTTTGTTAAGTAATGCAAGCGGTTCAATTGCCAGTGCAAGTAGGAGGGGGGGAGGGGACTTCCCGGTCTTTTGCCCCTTTCTATAGCAATTTCTTCACATAATGTATTATTTGTACTATACAGTCGTGGCCAAAAGTTTTGGTAATGGACATTGTGGAAATTAATATTTGTGTCATTCTCAAAATTTTGGGCCACGACTGTATATCTTTTCTTAGGACATTTATATCATATTTTTTTTATTAAATGTATTATTTCACCAGGATAATTGAACGTTTCCTAAGTTTTGAATAGAAAAGGCTTCTCAAGATGGTGGAAAGCCTTTTCTGCATCAATTGCCATTATTGATTAAAACATTTTTTTTTTTAAATCCGTATTGTGTTAAACTGAAACATGTTATTGTATTTGTTTATAAGTGTCTATTTTTAATAAACCCTGTTTGATTGAAATCAAATCAAATCGGATTTTATTGGTCGCATACACATATTTAGCAGGTGTATTTATTGTGGGTGTAGTGAAATGCTTGTGTTCCTAGCTCCAGGAGTGCGGTAATATCTAACAATTCACAACAATACACACAGATCTAAAAGTAAAAGAATGGAATTAAGAAATGCATACATATTTGGACGGGCAATGTCGGAAAGTGAAGTATAAATATGTATATGTGATAGGATGTATAGACATTATAGACATTATGGGCAGTTTGTGGATAGAATATTTAGTATACCTGTAGAATATATACAGCAATTGTTGAATAGGATGGCATTAACTAGAATACAGTATGTACATATGAAATGAGTAAAACAGTATGTAAACATTATTAAAGTGACCAGTGTTCCATTATTAAAGTCACCAGTGATTCCATGTCTATGTACATAGGGCAGCAGCCTTTAAGGTGCAGGGTTGAGTTGACATATATTTGTGACGAGTGACGAGGTGACAGTGACAGGCTAGTGAAAGTGACTAAGTTCAGGGCAGGGTACTCGGTGGAGGCCGGCTAGTGATGGCTATTTAACAGTCTGATGGCCTTGAGATGGAAGMTGTTTTTCAGTCTATCGGTCCCAGTTTTGAGGCAACTGTACTGACTGTACTGACTTCTGGATGATAGAGGGGTGACCAGGCCGTGGCTCGGGTGGTTGATGTCCTTGATGATCTTTTTGGCCTTCCTGTGACATYGGGTGCTGTTAAGTGTCCTGGAGGGCAGGCCTACGGTTTGGCAGACCGCACCACCCTCTGAGAGCCCTGTGGTTGCAGGCGGTGCAGTTGCCATACCAGGCGGTGATACAGCCCAACTGGATGTTCACAATTGTGCATCTGTAAAAATTTGTGAAGGTCTTAGGGGCCAAGTCGAATTTCTTCTGTTGCGCCTTCTTCACCACACTGTCTGTGTGGGTGGACCATTKCAGATTCTCAGTAATGTGTACGCAGAGGAACTTCAACCTTTTCACCTTCTCCACTGTGGTATGGATGGGGGGGGCA
The DNA here is from genome assembly GCF_002910315.2 of Salvelinus sp. IW2-2015. NCBI lineage: Eukaryota > Metazoa > Chordata > Actinopteri > Salmoniformes > Salmonidae > Salvelinus > Salvelinus sp. IW2-2015. The sequence continues at coordinate 1,872,981 of NW_019957535.1, read as the reverse complement.
TGCTCCCTCTGCTGTCTCCTGAAGTCCCTGATCAGCTCCTTCCGCCAGGGCCCTCACCTCCTCCCTGTAGGCTGTCTCGTCATTTTTGGTAATCAGGCCTACTACTGTTGTGTTGTCTGTACACTTGATGATTGCGTTGGAGGCATGCGTGGCCACAAAGTCATGGGTGAACAGGGAGTACAGGAGGGGGCTGAGCACGCAAGCTTGTGGGGCCCCTGTGTTGAGGATCAGCGAAGTGGAGGTGTTGTTTCCTACCTTCACCACCTGGAGGTGGCCTGCCAGGAAGTCCAGGACCCAGTTACACAGGGTGGGGTTCAGACCCAGGGCCCCGAGCATGATGAGCTTGGAGGGTACTATGCTGTTGAAGGCTGAGCTGTAGTAAATTAATAGCATTCCTACATAGGTATTCCTCTTGTCCAGATGGGATAGGGCAGTGTGCAGTGCGATGGCGATTGCACATCATCTCCACCAGGTAAGTTGGAGATGATATGATCCTTAACTAGCCTCTAAAAGCATTCATGATGACAGAAGTGAGTGCTTCRGGGCAATAGTCATTTAGTTCAGTTACCTTTCCTTTCTTGGGTACAGGAACAATGGTATACATCTTGAAGCAAGTGGGGACAGAAGACTGGGATAGGGAGAGATTGAATATGTCCGTAAACAGTCCAGCCAGTTGGTCTGCGCATGCTCTGAGGACACGGCTAAGGATGCCATCCGGGCTGGCAGCCTTGCGGGGTTAACACGCTTAAATGTCTTACTCACGTTGGCCACAGATAACGAGACCCCACAGTCCTCGTGAGCAGCCCACGTTGGTGGCACTGTGTTATCCTCAAAGCGGGCGAAGAAAGTGTTTAGTTTGACCGGGAACAAGACGCCAGTGTCCGCGACGTGGCTGGTATTCTCTTTGTAATCAGTGATTGTCTGGATCCCTGCCACATACAGTGGGGCAAAAAAGTATTTAGTCAGCCACCAATTGTGCAAGTTCTCACACTTAAAAAGATGAGAGAGGCCTGTAATTTATCATAGGTACACTTCAACTATGACAGACAAAATTAGGAAAGAAAATCCAGAAAATCACATTGTAGGATTTTTWATGAATTTATTTGCAAATTATGGTGGAAAATAAGTATTTTCCCTGAAAAAGTGTGGGAGAACTTGCACAATTGGTGGCTGACTAAATACTTTTTTGCCCCACTGTAGCTATTGTATACATTACATATATAGAGTGTGTAGAGATGTGCGCTGACAGAAATTGTACAAAAAACACACACACCAAAAAATAACATAAAGAAAGGTACGTCTTTGTATTTGAGGCAGTATGCCTTGAGGCACTATGCTTTAAAGCTCCAAATCCTCTCCTAATGTAATTTTTTTTTAGGGAGGGGGTATACGTATATCTTGTAAATACATTTGAAGAAAGACTGCCACTTACATACGTTCATTGGCTTGTATTAGCGTATAAGTTAAATGAAAGTATAGTGGCCGGTGAGGGTTTTCTTGGGGTGAGTGGGTCCTCCGAGAGACTGAAATGGGATGAGTGGAGGCCCCATGCACACCTCAGAGAAGCGTCTGATTAAATCTTAGTCGTAATAACAAACCAGGAATAATAATAATTCAACATCCTTTCCTATCTGTCCAGAACTCTTATTCATTTTACAACGTCATAAAAAAAGACAAAAAAGACAATTACTTTGTAGTATGTTTAAGTCCTTCCTTCTCTCTCTCCCAAACCAAATCCATCCCTCTCCAGCCAAGCTTGTCCCCCCTCCCATCCTTACCCACCCTTACCCCCCCAAGCCAAACTTTTCACCACCTCCTCTCCTTGCTCTCCCTTACCCACCCAGGCCAAGTTTATCCCAACCTCCATCTTTTCCCCCTCCCTTCTTCTCAGACACACCCATACCCCTCTACGCATCACCTTAATCACCCATTCTCCTTCATTCACACACAACATACACCCCATGCCTCCACACACCCATTCCCTCCCACCCTCCTGCACATATTCATTTTCACCCTCCCTCACTCCCCCCTTCATGCACAGACACGTACCCACACATACACACACTCACAGCCTCTCACCAACACACATCCATAGAACAATTATTGACAGTTATTGACTTTTATAAACTGGGTGGTTCGAGCCTGAATGCTGATTGGCTGACAGCCGTGGTATATCAGACCATATACCACGGGTATGACAAAAGTTATTTTTGCTGTTCTAATTACATTGGTAAACAGTTTATAATAGCAATAAGGCAACTCATGGGTTTGTCATATATGGCCAGTATACCACGGCTAAGTGCCTAAGAAGAGCACTTAACCGTGGTATATTGGCCATATACCACACCCTCTCAGGCCTTATTGCTTAAATACACTATGTTTCCTCTTTTACAGTATGTTGCCTTTTCAGTGACCATGTATCTCATTAGCATAAGCTAATTCAATCGATACATCCTAGAGGGGAACAGTTACTTGGGAACAATAGAGTCTAGATTGTGTTGGGGGGAGGGAATATTGTCTCAACTTACTAAACTCAGCAAAAACAGAAACGTCCCTTTTTCAGGACCCTGTCTTTCAAAGATAATTTGTAAATATCCAAATGACTTCACAGATCTTCATTGTAAAGGGTTTAAACAGTGTTTCCCATGATTGTTCAATGAACCATAAACAATTAATGATCGGTCGTTAAGACACTAACAGCTTACAGACGGTAGACAATGAAGGTCACAGTTATGAAAACTTAGGACACTAAAGAGGCCATTCTACTGACTCTGAAAAACACCCAAAGAAAGATGCCCAGGTTCCCTGCTTATCTGCGTGAACTTGCCTTAGGCATGCTGCAAGGAGGCTTGAGGACTGCAGATGTGGCCAAGGCAAAAAATTGCAATGTCCGTACTGTGATACGCCTAAGACAGCACTACAGGGAGACAGGACGGACAGCTGATTGTCCTCGCAGTGGCAGACCATGTGTAACAACACCTGCACAGGATCGGTACATCCGAACATCACACCTGTGGGACATGTACAGGGTGGCAACAACTACTTCCCGAGTTACACCAGGAACGCACAATCCCTCCATCAGTGCTCAGACTGTCCGCAAGAGGCTGGACTGAGGGCTTGTAGGCCTGTTGTAAGGCAGGTCCTCACCAGACATCACCGGTAATGTCACCCATGGGCACAAACCCACCATCGCTGGACCAGACAGGACTGGCAAAAAGTGCTCTTCACTGACGAGTCGCGGTTTTGTCTCACCAAGGGTGATGGTCGGATTCGCGTTTATCGTCGAAGGAATGAGCGTTACACCGAGGCCTGTACTCTGGAGAGGGATCGATTTGAAGGTGGAGGGTCCGTCATGGTCTGGGGCGGTGTGTCACAGCATCATCGGCCTGAGCTTGTTGTCATTGCAGGCAATCTCAACACTGTGCGTTACAGGGAAGACATCCTCCTCCCTCATGTGGTACCCTTCCTGCAGGCTCATCCTGACATGACCCTCCAGCATGACAATGCCACCAGCCATACTGCTCATTCTGTGCGTGATTTCCTGTAAGACAGGAATGTCAGTGTTCTGCCATGGCCAGCGAAGAGCCCTGATCTTAATCCTATTGAGCACGTCTGGGACCTGTTGGTTCGGAGGGTGAGGGCTAGGGCCATTCCCCCCAGAAATGTCCGGGAACTTGCAGGTGCCTTGGTGGAAGAGTGGGGTAACATCTCACAGCAAGAACTGGCAAATCTGGTGCAGTCCATGAGGAGGAGATACATTGACCCCCTTTGTTCAGGCACACATTATTCAATTTCTGTTAGTCACATGTCTGTGGAACTTGTTCAGTTTGTCTCAGTTGATGAATCTTGTTATGTTCATACAAATATTTACACATGTTAAGTTTGCTGAAAATAAATGCAGTTGACAGTGAGAGGACGTTCTTTTTTTTTGCTGAGTTTATAAGATGGTCTTGGGCATCACTGTATGTAGCCTAGTGTGCTTATCTGTTTTTCCCGCTTCTGCCTCTCCTTACAGCACTGGGCTCTCTTTCAACAGGAAAGGTTTCCTGCAGCCTGTTCAGGGCTTCATGGGTGCTTGTGAACTCCATTCTCTGTGTTCCCTTCCATACCCACAGTACCTCCGGGAATCTGTTAAGACTTGATTCCTTTTTCCTCCAGTGACTTTCTGATCGGAATGAAATGCTTGTAGGTTTCTTTTTCAACCTACAGTAAACAGGTCCTGGATGAAAATAATGGACTGGCCAAGTTCCTCCGATATCAGTTTGATCACGTAGCTGGAAATCTCCCCCTTTTCCTCATCTTCCGATAGGGACAATATTCTGGTATTATTTTTCTCAAACTGTTTTCTAGCTGATCCAGTTCATCTTCTAAAGTTTTCACCTATGTTTCCAAAAGGCCAATTTTGTTGCCTTGTTTGTCCACTCGCCCRCCCTGTATATGCATATCTGACACAATAGACTCGACTTTCCTTTTGAGCAAATGTACTCTTTAATGTACTGTAATGTGTAAAGAATGTGTAAACTGCGTTACCTAGTGTAACGATTTTCCTCCTCTTCAGACGAGGAGTATGAAGGATCGGACCAATACGCAGCGTGGTAAGTGTCCATGATAGTTTAATAAACTGAACACAACAAAATACAAAAATAACAAAGTGAATGATAACGGAAACCGAAACAGTCCTGAAATGTGAACCAGAAACTAACACAGGAAACAATCACCCACAACACACAATGKAAAACAGGCTACCTAAATATGGCTCCCAATCAGAGACAACGATAAACAGCTGCCTCTGATTGGGAACCACACCAGGCCAAACACATAGAAAAACAACAACCAAGAAAAAATAACATAGACTGCCCACCCTAACTCACGCCCTGACCAAACTAAAATAGAGACACAAAAAAGGAACTAAGGTCAGGACGTGACACCTAGCAGCCAACCTGCATGCACCAATCCCTTGTAAATACAGTAAAATACTGTGAGATACAAACCCCTTTCCTCAATTAACTCTATTCCTCCATTCATAACGATTACAGTAGCATTGACTTTTTTTTACAGTATAATACAGTCAATTTTATGGTATTGTACTGTGTGTCATTACACAGTACTGGCTTTGATACCATATTTATATTACAGTAGGTGTACTGTAATATGAAATACAGAATTTTACTTGCCACCGAGCTGCCTGTACACTATTGTCAAATTCACAGAAGCCTCTTTACAGTGTGGGGCCACAGCTCTAACCGTTGGACCCTGTTGTCTTTTTAATTAAAATGAGGTCAACTTTGTACATTTTTTACAGATTTTTAACATGTTTAACATTTTTAACATGATACATGTTAAGTAACATTGATGTACTGCCATTAGACAAGGTTAGCTATTAGCACTTATGTTGTGCATTAAAGTGCATAATGCAAAGCTCATTATGAAGAGGGTATTCATAGGACGTGTTACCTCAAGTTTAGTTAACTTTTAGAGGACTCTGCTAGTTAGCGGCATGGAATTTCTGCTTTGTTTTCTGCTCTCATCTCTCGGTTGTAGCATGTCAATAAAATCCCACAAATCACGTATTGGATATATGGCGATTAGATTTGCCCTAGATTTGCAGTAATCAAGTCACACTCAATTTTCAGGCTCTATGCCAACACAATCTCTACTTAATTAGGTTTAATTGTTAACAGCGGTGTCGTTTCACTATAAAAGGAGCCACCTGTAGCAGCATGAGTGTTGCCATATTATGTGTGTGTGAGCTAGGTACTTGAGTCCACATACTTATAAATATCAACGGTGTTTTTCAAAGGAAGGACATTCCTTGAGGGTAGGATCAAAGTATTTGCCTCAGGGCACCTGTTTTATTATGTTATACTTTTCAGAGATGATCAAAGATAAATACCTAGCCTACTGACAAAACCAACAGACCAATATAAAATCAAACTTTATTTGTCACATGCGCCAAATACATCAAATCTAGACCTTACTGTGAAATGCTTACTTACAAGCCCTTAACCAACAGTGCAGTTCAAGAAGAGTTAAGAAAATATTTTCCAAATAAACTAAAGTAAAAAATAATAAAAAGTAACACAATAAAATAACAATAACGAGGCTATATACAGTGGGGAGAACAAGTATTTGATACACTGCCGATTTTGCAGGTTTTCCTACTTACAAAGCATGTAGAGGTCTGTAATTTTTATCATAGGTACACTTCAAATGTGAGAGACGGAATCTAAAACAAAAATCCAGATGTCACGTTCCTGACCTGTTTTCTCTTGTTTTTGTATGTGTTTAGTTGGTCAGGGCGTGAGTTGGGGTGGGCATTCTATGTTATGTGTTTCTATGTTGGTTATTGGGTTGCCTGATATGGTTCTCAATTAGAGGCAGGTGTTTTACGTTTCCTCTGATTGAGAACCATATTAAGGTAGGTTGTTTCACATTGTTTGTTGTGGGTGGTTGTCTCCTGTGTCTGTATGTTTACCACACGGGACTGTTTCGTTTTGTCGTTCGTGTATGTAGTCTGTTCCTGTTCGTGCGTTCTTCGTTTATTTGTAAGCAATCAAGTCCAGGTCTGTCTACATCGTTTATTTGTTTTGTAGTTTGTTTAAGTGTTTTCGTGTTTCGACTTTACTTTGATAAACTGCATTATGTCTTCACAACACGCTGCGCTTTGGTCCAATCCCTACTCCTCCTCTTCAAGCGAAGAGGAGGAGAACAGCCGTTACACCAGAAAATCACATTGTATGATTTTTAAGTAATTACTTTGCATTTTATTGCATGACATAAGTATTTGATCACCTACCAACCAGTAAGAATTCTGGCTCTCACAGACCTGTTAGTTTTTCTTTAAGAAGCCCTCCTGTTCTCCACTCATTACCTGTATTAACTGCACCTGTTTGAACTCGTTACCTGTATAAAAGACACCTGTCCACACAATAAATCAAACAGACTCCAACCTCTCCACAATGGCCAAGACCAGAGAGCTGTGTAAGGACATCAGGGATAAAATTGTAGACCTGCACAAGGCTGGGATGGGCTACAGGACAATAGG
>NW_019957535.1:1846387-1865815 GCF_002910315.2 Salvelinus sp. IW2-2015 | reverse complement strand
GAATTGTAAAAATCAAAAATCCTGAAAATCACATTGTATGATTTTTAAGTAATTCATTTGCATTTTATTGCATGACATAAGTATTTGATACATCAGAAAAGCAGAACTTAATATTTGGTACAGAAACCTTTGTTTGCAATTACAGAGATCATACGTTTCCTGTAGTTCTTGACCAGGTTTGCACACACTGCAGCAGGGATTTTGGCCCACTCCTCCATACAGACCTTCTCCAGATCCTTCAGGTTTCAGGGCTGTCGCTGGGAAATACGGACTTTCAGCTCCCTCTTAAGATTTTCTATTGGGTTCAGGTCTGGAGACTGGCTAGGCCACTCCAGGACCTTGAGATGCTTCTTACGGAGCCACTCCTTAGTGGCCCTGGCTGTGTGTTTCGGGTTGTTGTCATGCTGGAAGACCCAGCCACGACCCATCTTCAATGGTCTTACTGAGGGAAGGAGGTTGTTGGCCAAGATCTCGCGATACATGGCCCCATCCATCCTCCCCTCAATACGGTGCAGTCGTCCTGTCCCCTTTGCAGAAAAGCATCCCCAAAGAATGATGTTTCCACCTCCATGCTTCACGGTTGGGATGGTGTTCTTGGGGTTGTACTCATCCTTCTTCTTCCTCCAAACACGGCGAGTGGAGTTTAGACCAAAAAGCTGTATTTTTGTCTCATCAGACCACATGACTTCTCCCATTCCTCCTCTGGATCATCAGATGGTCATTTGGCAAACTTCAGACGGGCCTGGACATGCGCTGGCTTGAGCAGGGGCTTGCGTGCGCTGCAGGATTTTAATCCATGACGGCGTAGTGTGTTACTAATGGTTTTTTTTGAGACTGTGGTCCCAGCTCTCTTCAGGTCATGACCAGGTCCTGCCGTGTAGTTCTGGGCTGATCCCTCACCTTCCTCATGATCATTGATGCCCCACGAGGTGAGATCTTGCATGGAGCCCCAGACCGAGGGTGATTGTGACCGCATCTATCTACTCTTCTTTTTATTCCGTCTCTCACAGTTGAAGTGTACCTATGATAAAAATTACAGACCTCTACATGCTTTGTAAGTAGGAAAACCTGCAAAATGTGTGTATCAAATACTTGTTCTCCCCACTGTACATGGGGTACCGGTACCGAGTCAGTGTGTGGGAGTACAGGTTCGTTGAGGTAATTTGTACAAAGTGAAGTGACTATGCATAGATAATAAACAGCGAGTAGCAGTAGTGTACAAAACAAATGGAGGGGGGGTGTCAATGTAAATAGTCCGGTGGCCATTTGATTAATTGTTCAGCCGTCTTATGGTTTGGGGTAGAAGCTGTTAAGGAGCCTTTTGGTCCTAGACTTGGCGCTCCGGTACCACTTGCTGTGCGGTAGCAGAGAAAACAGTCTATGACTTGGGTGACTGGAGTCTCTAACAATTTTACGGACTTTCCTCTGACATCGCCTGTTATATAGGTTCTGGATGGCTTGGCCCCAGTGATGTACTGGGCCGTACGCACTACCCTCTGTAGCACCTTACGGTCAGATGCCGAGCATTTGCCATACCAGGCGGTGATGCAACCGGTCAGGATGCTCTCGATGGTGCAGCTGTAGAACTTTTGGAGGATCTGAGGACCCATGCCAAATATTTTCAGTCTCCTGAGGGGAAAAAGGTTTTGTTGTGCCCTCTTCACAACTGTTTTGGTGTGTTTGGACCATGATAGTTGGTTGGTGATGTGGACACCAAGGAACTTGAAACTCTCGACCTGCTCCACTGCTCCACTCCACTGCTCCACTCCACTACAGCCCTGTCAATGTTAATGGTGACCTGTTCGGCCCGTCTTTTCCTGTAGTCCACGATCAGCTCCTTTGTCTTGCTCACATTGAGCGAGAGGTTGTTGTCCTGGCACCACACTGCCAGTTCTCTGACCTCCTCCTTATAGGCTGTCTCATCGTTGTCGGTGATCAGGCCTACCACTGTTGTGTCATCAGCAAAGTTAATGATGGTGTTGGAGTCGTGTTTGGCCACGCAGTCGTGGATGAACAGGGAGTACAGGAGGGGACTAAGTACACACCCCTGAGGGGTCCCAGTTTTTTTATTTAGTTATTTATTTTATATCACCTTTATTTAACCAGGTAGGCTAGTAGAGAACAAGTTCTCATTTACAACTGCGACCTGGCCAAGATAAAGAAAAGCAGTGCGACACAAACAACAACACAGAGTTACACATGGAATAAAGAAACATACAGTCAATTATACAATAGAAAATAGTCTATATACAGTGTGTGCAAATGAGGTAGGATAAGGGAGGTAAGGCAATAAATAGGCTATAGTAGCGAAATAATTACAATATAGCAATTAAACACTGGAGTGATAGATGTGCGAAGATGAGTGTGAGACAAGAGTCGGCCCGAGAATTGAACCCGGTGGCACCCCCATAGTGACTGCCAGAGGTCCGGACAACAGGCCCTCCGATTTGACACACTGAACTCTGTCTGAGAAGTAGTTGGTGAACCAGGCGTGGCAGTCATTCTGAGAATCCAAGGCTGTTAAGTCTTCAGATAAGAATGTGGTGATTAACAGAGTCAAAAGCCTTGGCCAGGTTGATGAATGCAGCTGCACAGTATTGTCTCTTATCGATGGCGGCTATGATATCATTTAGGACCTTGAGCGTGGCTGAGGTGCACCCATGACCAGCTCGGAAACCAGATTGCATAGCGGAGAAGGTACGGTGGGATTCGAAACGGTCGGTGATCTGTTTGTTAACTTGGCTTTCGAAGACTTTAGAAAGGCAGGGTAGAATAGATATAGGTCTGTAACAGTTTGGGTCTAGAGTGTCTCCCCCTTTGAAGTGGGGGATGACCTCGGCAGCTTTCCAATCTTTAGGGATCTCGGACGATACGAAAGAGGTTGAACAGGCTAGTAATAGGGGTTGCAACGATGGCGGCAGATAATTTTAGAAAGAGAGGGTTCAGATTGTCTAGCCCAGCTGATTTGTAGGGGTCCAGGTTTTGCAGCTCTTTCAGAACATCAGCTATCTGGATTTGGGTGAAGGAGAAATGGGGAGGCTTGGGCAAGTTGCTGTGGGGGGTGCAGGGCTGTTGACCAGGGTAGGGGTAGCCAGATGGAAAAGCATGGCCAGCCGTAAGAAATGCTTATTGAAATGCTCGTGGATTTATCGGTGGTGACAGTGTTTCCTAGCCTCAGTGCAGTGGGCCGCTGGGAGGAGTGCTCTTATTCTCCATGGACTTTACAGTGTCCCAGAACTTTTTGGAGTTTGTGCTACAGGATGCAAAAAAAACTTTTGAAAAAGCTAGCCGTTGCTTTCCTAACTGCCTGGTTAGGAAAGCAACCAGGTCGCAGGTTCCCTGAAAAGTTTTGAGGATCAGCGTGGCAGACGTGTTGTTGCCTACCCTTACCACCTGGGGGCGGTCCGTCAGGAAGTCCAGGATCCAGTTGCAGAGGAGGTGTTTAATCCCAGGGTCCTTAGTTTAGTGATGAGCTCCGTGGGCACTATGGTGTTGAACGCTGAGCTGTAGTCAGTGAACAGCATTCTCACATAGGTGTTCCTTTTGTCCAGGTGGGAAAGGCCAGTGTGGAGTGCGATTGAGATTGCGTCATCTTTGGATCTGTTGGGGCGGTATGAGAATGGAGTGGGTCTAGGGTATCCGAGAGGATGCTGTTGATATGAGCCATGACAGCCTTCAAAGCACCTCATGGCTACCGACGTGAGTGGTAGTAGGCTATTCTTTCACAGACACTGGACCTGTGTATGCAAATCCTTGTCAACGTTTGAGATATTTAGCAGTAAGCTTTTTGAAATTGGTATCTGGGGTGTGTGTGTGTGTGTGTGTGTGTGTGTGTGTGTGTGTGTGTGTGTGTGTGTGTGTGTGTGTGTGTGTGTGTGTGTGTGTGTGTGTGTGTGTGTGTGTGTGTGTGTGTGTGTGTGTGTGTGTGTGTGTGTGTGTGTGTTGTGTGTGTTGTGGTGTGTGTGTGTGTGAGAGAGAGTTCGGCACATGCACAGTGAAATTCGGAAAAATAAAAATCGTGAAACATTTCAAAAGTTATCCTTTTTAGATAAAACTATATAAAATGCAGTGTATTCACATATCACCAAATAATGGATTAAAACACGCTGTTTTGTAAAGAAGGTCTACAGTAGCCTCAACAGCACTCTGTAGGGTAGCACCATGGTGTAGCCTGAGGACATCTAGCTTCCGTCCTCCTCTTGGGTACATTGACTTCAATTCAAAACTTTGGAGGCTCATGGTTCTCACCCCCTTCCATAGATTTACACAGTAACTATGACAACTTCCGGAGGTCTTCCAACCTATCAGAGCTCTTGTAGCATGAACTGACATGTTGTCCACCCAATCAAAGTATCAGAGAATGAATCTGGTACCAAAAGCATAAGCTACAGCTAGCTAGCACTGCAGTGCATAAAATRTGGTCAGTAGACTCAGAGAGAGAAAGAAAACACCAGTCTCAACGTCAACAGTGAAAAGGCGACTCCGGGATGCTKGACTTCTAGGCAGTGTCTGTGTTCTTTTGCCCATCTTACTTTTTTTTTATTGGCCAATCTGAGATATKGCTTTTTCTTTGCAACTCTGCCTAGAAGGCCGGCATGCCGGAGTCGACTCTTCACTGTTGACGTTGAGACATTGTCTGCACTGTATTTCTGATCAATTTGATGTCATTTTAATGGACAWTTTTTTTTGTTTTTCTTTCAAAAACAAGGRCATTTCTAAGTGACCCCCAACTCTATCAATGGGGGAGAGGTCACACTTTAAATAAAAGTAGCTAAAATACGCCGCGTTGTGGCAGCTTTGAGTAGGACTCTAAAAAGTCATTAACACGCTGAGAGAAAATGACAGAGGCAGAAATGAAAGGGAGAGGGAGGGAGAGTTTGAGAGGAGGGAGGGAGAGTTTGAGAGGAGGGAGGGAGAGTTTGAGAGGAGGGAGGGAGAGTTTGAGAGGAGGGAGGGAGAGCTTGAGAGGAGGGATGGGAGAGAGAGGGATCGAAAAGAGAGAGAGAGATTTTTCTTTTCCCTATCTCTTTCTTATCTAATTGGCCCATCGGGAGCAGGGGCAAGTGTTCAGTAGGCAGGACCCGTTTGCAGCTGCACTGTCTATAATTGGCAATCCTCCACGAGTGGAACCACAGTCACGAAATTCGACCAAAACCACCCCAAAACTAATCAAGCCCCTCAGAGCTCAAATCAAACCCCATCGTGTTATATGGAGCAGGGAGACGCGAACTTGGAGTTGAACTGATGTCCGACAGAGAGAGAGAGGCAGGAGCTACATGAGCCTTTCTTTGACAAACTGTTCAGTGAGAMGAGCGCATATATAAGCCGTATACGCGTTTTTTGGCCACGGTGTCCGTCACATCGTTCTCAGTCTGTGCACATAGTTCKACTGGCAAACAGTAGGATACTTAGAGACGCGAGAGGAGGAGCGGTGTAGTGTATGGAGTGCGGGGCCTTATTTGAACACCTTATACATGTTCACATGTTCTAAGATTCCAACAACCTACGACTGAGATCTTTCGCCACTGGAACTGTGTAAAGCAATAAGAGGCGTAACAGAAAAGGCACAGATTCAACACCGAAGGTTGAGAAACCGAAAGGCTGAGAAGCGGAGTGATTTTGGACTGCATGTGCTTATGAGGACTCTGCTTTGTGCACTGAAGAATCCCCAACAAATGTTCCAATGCGTTAAAAGTTACCCGGTGGATTTTGATCACAGTTCTACTTTCTTTCGAGAACTGGTAAATTCGATATTTGAACTAAGAAGTCTACAAAACTGGAATATCTAAGTGGGTATACCTACATTTACAACGCACTTATGGTGAGACATTTTTAAGCAGTTTTATAACGGAATTATCGACTCTGAGCCGTGTGAGGGTTCGGAAAATCGGGGTATAGGAGTAGTTTTAAGAAGCTCTGCTACACCTGGAGTAAGGTAAATATAATTATCAAAACTGTCTGTCCGCGGATCCAATTTACTGAGATTTTTAACACATTTTCTTATGCATAGGTTAGTTCAACACTAGAACCTTGACCTGACGCTCTGTCAAAAATAGCTTAGGTATAGACTGGCATAGTGTAGGCTAATAAAGATGATTCATATAAGAAGCTTAATGTAGAAATGTTAAAATTGCTATTTTTTACACTCCCTGGTAGCCTTATATGCTTCACTTATGGACAGATGCGATGCATCCCACCTAGCAAAATGTTGTTGAAAAGTTGACTGACTTCCAATCAATGTTAGGTTTTGGTTGAAAGTGAAGTTGAAAATATATCTTTTAGGCCTACATGTTGTTGAAAAAGTATTTTTCATGTAGTTGAAAATACGTATTTTTATGTAGTTTTTATGTCGTTAAGGTCCATCTATGTTTGGTTTTGGTTTCAACGACTTCAAAACATCATTTCAACATACTAGCATACACATGGACACAGTATCAAAAATTGGTCTATGAACAAATGCATTAACAATCATACATCACTCCAGTATTTACACACATTATTTATTTACAACATTGAAGTGTTAATTGTCCTTATTCCACTACTGGAGACGCATGTTGCAAATCACCTACTCATATTTCAAACATCCAGCATGACGAAATATAACATTTTAATTATTCCATTCCTCCCSATTAAGTTAATTATTGCTAATACTTATTAAAAAAGTAGTTTCCATTCGGTTTTGATTTTTCAGATGTACAGTTCATGTCACATTTAGTGGCTCTGGGTCTTCCTTTCCTGTGGAGATCCTCATGGGATACAGTTTCATCATGGTGGTTGATGGTTTTTGCGACTGCACTTGAGGAAACGTTCAAAGTTTTAGATGTTTTCCGGGTTGACTGACCTTCATGACTTGAGGTGATGATGGACTGTCATTTCTCTTTGCCTATTTGGACTGTTCTTGCCATGATATGGACTTTTTCCAGTTGAGGCTATTTTCTGTGTGCCGACCCTGCCTTGTCACAACACAACTGATTGGCTAAGGCGCATTGGGAAGGGGTGGAAGTTYCACAAATTGGCTTTTAACGGGGCTGTTGATTGGGGTGCATTCCACATAACTACCTCATGGGGCTGGTTGGGAGGGTGCCGGGGTGTGCGGGGTTGTCATCTGGGGGCTACTTTGAGGAGTCTCAAATGTAGAGTGTATTTTGATTTGTTTGGTAGTTTTTTGGTTGCTGCATGGTTCCATGTGTTTTGTGGTTTTGGTGTCTTCGCTGTTCTACAATGTCGAAAATGAGTGGGTGTGTCCAAGCTTTTGACTGGGGCTGTGTGTGTATATATATATGTATGTATATGGTGTATATACAGGGGATTTTGTGTACTTTGAGAAAATCAGAATTGGTCAATAAATCTCAGCTTGACCACTTAGAAGAGCTGTTGCATTCACACAAAAAAACACTTTTTTTGTAATCTTCATTATTTATGCAACCAACTGTCACGAACGTCATAGTGAGGAGACCAAGGCACAGCGTGATATGAATACATTCTTTTTTAATAAACAAATGAACCACTAAACAAACTAACAAAACGACCATGACGCTATAAATAACAGCGTGCTGACAGGCAACAACACATAGACAACTACCCACAAAACATAAATGGGGAAATGGCAACCTAAATAGGATCCCCAATCAGAGACAACGATAAACAGCTGCCTCTGATTGGGAACCAATTCAGGCCACCATAAACCTACATTCCCTAGACGTACAAAATCCCCATAGATAAACAAAAAACCCTAGACAAGGAAAACACACCTATACCCACCCTCGTCACACCCTGACCTGACCAAAATAATACAGAAAATATAGAAAACTAAGGTCAGGGCGTGACACCAACTGAGAATTTATTTTTTACAATTGTTTACAAACAGTGGAGTAAAACAAGCTTATATTTTGGGTTGGACATTGCATCCTATTCTTACATAGTGGAAAACCAATGTACAAATAAGTGAAAAAACTACATATCTTGGTCCATCTTAGTATGAAAAACAGTATGAATTCAGTATGTTTCTACCACCTTATCAAAATTGTGCATGGTATGTACACTGAGTGTATAAAATGTTATGGACACCTGCTCTTTCCATGACAGACTGACCAGGTGAAAGCTATGATGCCTTATTGATGTCACTTGTTAAATCTACTTCAATCAGTGTAGATGAAGGGAGGAGAAAGATTAAAGAAGGATTTTTAAGCCTTGAGACAATTGAGTTATGGATTGTGTATGTGTGCCATTTAGAGGGTGAATGGGAAAAACAAAAGATTGAAGTGCCTTTGAACAGGGTATGGTAGTAGGTGCCAGGCGTACCGGTTTGTGTCAAGAAGTGCAACGCTGCTGGGGTTTTCACACTCAACAGTTTCCCGTGTGTTTCAAAAATGGTCTACCACCCAAAGGACATCCAGCCAACTTGAGCATTGGAGTCAACATGGGCCAGCATCCCCCGTGGAACGCTTTCGACACCTTGAAGAGTCCATGCCCCGATGATTTAAGGCTGTTCTGGGGGGGGAGGGGGTGCAACCCAATATTTGGAAGATATTCTTAATGTTTTGTACACTCAGTGTAAGTTCAGTATCACTTTTCAGTTAAAATCTGTGGTGTAAAGTACTTAAGTAAAGCTACTTTAAAGTACTACTTAAGTCTTTTTTGGGGTATCTGTACTTTACTATCTATATTTTGGGTATCTGTACTTTTGACAACTTTTACTTCACTACATTCCTGAAGAAAATGTACTTTACTCCATACATTTTTCCTGAGACCGAAAAGTAGTAGTTACATTTGAATGCTTAGTAGGACAGGAAAATAGTCCAATTCATGCACTTATCAAGAGAACATCCCCATCATCTCTACTGCCTCTGATCTGGGGGACTCACGAAACACACATGCTTAGTTTGTAAATTATGTCTGAGTGTTGGAGTATGTCCCTGGCTATGCGTAAATTAAAAAACAAGAAAATGGTGCCGTCTCGTTTGCTTAATATAAGGAATTTGAAATGATTTATACTTTTACTTTTAATACTTAAGTATATTTAAAACCAAATACTTTTAGAATTTCACTCAATTAGTATTTTACTGGGTGACTCACTTTTACTTGTCATTTTCTATTAAAAGGTATCTTTACCTTTACTAAAGTATGACAATTGGGTACTTTTTCCACCACGGGTTAAAATCAATAATACTTCAAAGGATTTCACTACTGAAAACTGAAACAAATGAATCAAACAAAGACAAACAGATCAATTCCACTTTTCAAGCCTACTGGAGGCGTAGTGGTGTGGTAAACACCACCCCCGGCTCTAACAGGGGCATGCTTGAGGTGGTCTACCACAGCTCTGTATGTCATGTTCTGTGGCCTTGCCGTTTCATTTCTTGACTGCCCTGCAACACAGAAATAAACATTTAGTTATATTACATAAAACACTCAAAGTAATGGATATGTAGCATCTATGACCTCAGTTACACTCAGCACTTAAATGTGACTTCTGTCATCCGATCACTCCAAGCTGCATTAGGTCTGGATGCATGAAAGTCACATTGTGCTCGCATTAGGTTCAGATCTGCCAGGATGGGCATTGTGTTCGGAATTTGAAATAGTCTGGACGCAATCAGACCATCGAATAACATAAGCAATGTAAAGAGATGTGGGGAAAAGTACATTCGCACACATTACTTTCATAATAACAAAGAACAAATGTGTGTGCCTGAGGGGACAATATTTTTCATAAAGCCAAAAGGGGTGAGAAACACATGAATATAGGTGAACAATTTGCACTAATGTAAATTAACGTAGATGATGAAACATATTCCCTTTTGCTTATAAGACGAACCGCTATGGTGACAAATACTGACCATCTAAACCATGTGTGACCTCACTGGCTGTAGAAGTGTTCTTCCTAACCAGTCCCTCAACAGCTCTCTGACAGAGCTCCACCCTCACTGGGTACTCAGAGGATAGGACGGCTGGGTAGAGATGAAGGGATGGAAGCATGAATGGATCAATCATTTAACATGTCAGTCAAATAAAGAGAGCATTGATAAATGTACATCTCCCACCCATGGAGAGACCTATACAGTACATTCGGAAAGTATTCAGACCCCTTGACTTTTTCCACATTTTGTTACGTTACAGCCTTTTTCTGAAATGTATTGAATCATTTCCCCCCTCATCAATCTACCCACAATACCCCATAATGACAAAGCGAATACAGGTTTTAAAATCGTTTGCAAATGTATTAAAAATAAAAAACATACCTTATTTACATATGTATTCAGACCCTTTTCTATGAGACTTGAAATTGAGCTCAGGTGCATCCTGTTTCCATTGAGCATCCTTCAGATGTTTCTACAACTTGATTGGAGTCCACCTGTGGTAAATTCAATTGATTGGACATGATTTGAAAAGGCACACACCTGTCTATACAAGGTCCCACAGTTGACAGCACATGTCAATATTTTCCATAAAGCCAAAAGGGGTGAGAAATACATGAATGTAGGTGAACAATTTGCACTAATGTAAATGAATGTAGATGATAGAACATATTCCCTTTTGCTTACGAGATGAACCGCTATGGTGAGAAATATTGACCATCTAAACCATGTGTTTTGTTCTATGAGATAATCTTTATTATATAATCATAAAAAGCACATAAAGGCTTCATAATTCATAAAGGTTGTTAAAGGTTACGTAAAAGATTTCCTAAGCCTGTGTTAACCTCAGACCTTGTTTTCGGCATTTATCCCAAAACCCTATTCTTTCCCCATAGGAATGGCTGAACTAACCAGACTCATGTCCGTTTTTTAAGGACTAAAAGCTGCAGAGCTCTATACATTTAAGTCATTTAGCAGACTTAAATACTCTATACCATGCCTTCTTAACTGCCCGTGGGAAGATGAATTAAGTTGTAATGATTTGAATGAAATATTAAAACTTCTGTCTCACAGACATTACATTAATAAATGTAGTGTATAACAAAATGTATTACAGAGTGTTAGGGGTTTTGATTATGCTATCTCTTACCTATCCAGCTCTGAGTCATCTCCTGATTTCTGGGCAACTGAAACACCCTTGCATAATACTGCCTGAGAGGGTACAGTCTGCCCTTTGACCTCTCGAGGAAGATACAATCTGTCATCATGTGGCTCCGTTTCTATGTCAGACAGTGGAGTAATCAGTGAGAGCAGCTCCTTGATCTCCTCCTGAGGGAAAGAAAGACTGAACACACACCCTTCCCTGTGTCCTACACATGACAAGGCAGTCATAGCCTACTGTAGGGGTGCCCCTCAATAGTCTACAGTGGCTTCCTCTATCTCCTTTCTTTCTTGCACTGATCTGATATGGAGATAGGTGAAAGCATTATGGTATTTGTTTTCACCCGTCCAGTTCATTCAGATCAGTATGAGCAGAGAACAGAATGTATTGAGAGTGAGCCACTTCAGATTATTGTGATGCACCCAAAACCTTGGGTAAGGTGCCATACTGTACTGTACCTCCAATTTGAGCTTGGCTCTGTTGATGTCCATGCAGGAGCAGAGACACTTCCCCACCACCATGCCCCTCACACACACTACGCTGCTGTCYATGTGGCTCTGAATCTCTCCCAGCATGAACTGCAGCAGCTCTGACAGGGGAAAAGACATGAGGGTCGTCATTATTAGGCACCAAACAGAAGAAAACAGACTTCAGCAAGGCAGGACTACATGGATATTTTCCATAACAAAACACACAGTCGTTTTCCTAGGAAAAACATGTTTTATTTCTCAAATGAATACAACCCGGAGGCGGACAGGTCAAAAAAGTAGTGTGAACAGCTCTGATCATGCGACAATACTATGCCGTAGTGTTGGGGGTGTAACTGAGCTCTGCATCACTTGTAGCTCACTTGTAGCTCTGCATCACTCTGTAGCTCCACATACAGCAGCAGACCCCAGCTCACATAGAGCTGCTGCTCCCGAAGGGGTTGGCCTCAGGCCTGGCACAGTGACCGCAGCACCTGGACACACACGCATACACACAATCAACAACATTGTCATAAATACACATATCATCACAACACTAAAGACTTCGGTGTACACTCACCTGTATAAGTTCATTCCCAAACACAAGTCTGGGAATGAAGTTGAATGAATGAATGACTGACTGCCCAGTTCAACGTCTCACCTCATACTTGTATTGGAGCAGCAGTAGTTAATGGGTGATGACAAACACGGGCTTTTTGTTCTTTAACACCAGGTTCCCCATGATCCTGGACCTCTGTCAGGCCTAGAGGTAAAAGAACACTTACATGACGAGAGAAAGAGATGCAGACAGTTTGACACCTTTTTAAAACCTCTAGCTATCTCCCCTTCCCTTCCCTGTTGACAGCCTGCACCAGCCCAGTGAATACGCTCTCCAGCAGAGCGTACACACAATACCCCATAATGACAAAGCAAAAACAGGTTCCTATACATTTTTGCAAATGGATTAAATATCAAAAACTGAAATATGATATTTACATAAATATTCAGACCCTTTACTCAGTACTATGTTGACGCACCTTTGGCAGCAATTACAGCCATGAGTGTTCTTGGGTATGACGCTACAAGCTTGGCACACCTGTATTTGGGGCTCTTCTCCCATTCTTCTCTGCAGATCCTCTCAAGCTCTTGTCAGGTTGGAGGTGGAGCGTTGCTGCATAGCTATTTTCAGGTCTCTCCAGAGATTGTCGATCGGGTTCATGTTTGGTCTCTGGCTGGGCCACTCAAGGACATCCGGAGACTTGTCCCGAAGCCACTGCTGCGTTGTCTTGGCTGTGTGCTTAAGGTCATTGTCCTGTTGGAAGGTGAACCTTCGTCCCAGTCTGAGGTCCTGAGTGCTCTGGAGAAGGTTTTTTATCAAGGATCTCTTTGTACTTTGCTCCGTTCATCTTAATGTTGTTTTAAAAAAAAATCTAAAATCGTTTTTTGTSWGAAATGCCTTCTYGAACATGTGCACTTTCATGTGCTTTAATAACAAACTTTTATGGCATCTGTAAATACATTTGTTAAATTAGGAGCCTAGTTGGTTAAGCCACAGAAAAATCCGGCAACCTTTCCGCTAGCCATGATTGACTGAGAGAATGAATGGGCTGGACATTGCGAGAGATGAGTTTCAACACCGGTTGAATATGGCAGGTGTCAGTAAACGTCGGCAAAAAAGCTCATTACAGTAAATTGTTGTCAGGGGCACAGTTACAGTCACCAACACTCTGGATAACATGAAAACAGCCCAACCAGCTCTGCTAGGGCGAGTAAAATGGTCAGAGTTTGGGTGGGGGCTAAAGGTTTGGAATTCTTATGGAATTGCACACGGTCAGTGTGAACCAGAGTGACTTGACACAACGGGCCAAGCAAGCTGTACATCCAAAACGGAAAGGACACAGGACGTCTTATTTAATGAAATGGKTTGCAGGCTGCCGTAAAGTTTTAATCCATGTAACATTAACGTGTACGGGTAAGAGTCTAGTTACTGTTTGATATTGTACGTTTCTAATTTTGTCAAAGTTGTTTTCATTGCAAGTTAAAGCTTGCTGTTAGTTAGCTAGCTAACGTTAACTGAAGTTCGATGGGTGGCTTGCTAGCTAACATAGAACCTACTATGTTTGCTTAACTTTAACTAGCTATGACAATCGGTTTCAATTGTCAGTTCTCTAKGGTTTGGGATTATAGTCAATTGTTTAGCTACCTAACGTTACATTTCTAAACAAAAGTTAAAGGTTGTTGTTAGCTGACATTAATTTACGTGCATGGACTGTGTGTAACGTTAGTGATGTTCAGAATGCCATTTCGCATTGCTAGTTATAGCCTAATGTAAGCTAGATAACATTGAACCTATTTAGTTAACTTTAGCTAGYTATGACAGTCGGTTTGCATTGCTAGCCTAGTAACGTTACTCTATGGTTAATTGTTTAGCTGGCTAGCTAGCTAACGTTACATATCTAATCAAAACACCCCAAATCAAAGCTTGCTCTTAGCTAGCTAGATGAACTATGTGTAACGTTAGTGATATTTCAGAATGCCATTTCGCATCTATTGTATAGTAATGCTAAAATATTTGTATCTGGAATTTGTCTTTCAGCATCAATAGGACACACCTGACAATCCTCCACCAGTCATACAAAGAGAATGGTCTAATGCCTCCCATCAAAAAGAGAGCTGGGCCAACCAAGCACAGGTTACACCTGAAGCATGAGGACTTACATCGTGTGGTTAACTTCATCAACAACTACGCAGAGGATAATGCAATAGTATTKCCTGGATGCCACCCAGGACACAAACACTTTGGTGGAAATCTGCTGCCATCCCATATGACAAAAGCAGCAGTGTGGCGTCTCTTCAAGGAATCGATGACAACACTTGGTATGTAAAGCATAAACACGTTTTGATTAATTMATTTACCTTCAACATGATTGCCACTACTTTTATTGATCTCACTTTATTTCTGTATTTTCCAGAAGCTGTTAAGTCAGCCAAGCYCTGAACAAGCAAGAGCAGCATCTCCTGCTTGTTCAGTGAGCGGTCTGTCTACCAGAAGATGGTTGCTGACTGCAAGACCGCCTGTCAAGACCTGCAGTTGTCTCTGGGGACCCCTACTGAACCAGCAAGCAAAGACATCAGGATGCATTACAGCTTTGATTTTGCTCAACAAGTAAGCAACATTTCCTATTTTATACTGATTAAGGACATAGAGTGATGGATAAATAGATATACACTCATAAAAACAAAACAAAAACATGTATGTATGTGGGAGTCAGGCAAATACATTTCACTGAGCTGTGTAAAGACAGACTGACAGGGGTGAGACAATGAATTGTAGTTTATCTTACTGGTCTTTTGTTGTTTGCAGGTGCGYTATCCTTCTGACCCTATGCAGCCAAGTCCCATCTACTTATTAACACCTCGCAAGTGTGGCTTGTTTGGTGTCTGCTGTGAAGGAATACCACAAGTCAACTTCTTGATCGATGAAGGCATGTCATCCAGCAAAGGCAGCAGCGCAGTCATCAACTACATGCACCATTTCTTCACCAACTACGGAGTTGGGGAAACGCGTGTCGACCTGAATTGTGATAAATGCAGTGGCCAAAACAAGAACACGTTTGTGTTCTGGTATTGTGCCTGGCGGACCATGCACAAGCTCCACCACAGTTTGGACCTTCACTTCCTGATCACAGGACACACCAAGTTTGCCCCGACTGGTGCTTGGACCTCATCAAGACCAGAGTGAACACTTTGTCTGAGATTGCTGGTGTTGTGAAGGACAGCACTGTGACAGGGTTCAACATCCCACAGCTGGTTGGACTGAAGGATGGTACGGTGCTGGTGGAAAGCTATGGCTGACAACAACACCTGACTCTGTACCACAGATCAAGCAGTACCAGCACTTCAGGTGAAAATTMTTTTCATTGCATTGTATGAGGTTATTCTTCTTATATAAACTTGAGAGGTGAATTGATGTTTTGCAAGGTTGTAATCTCTTCAGATTTTTTTGTTCCCTGTTTTCCAGCTTCAATGCTCTGGAGACTGGTGTTGTTGCAATGCTGACATCCTTCCTCCCATAGATGGTCTGCCTGTACATGCACCACCTGGACACAACCTGACAAACGTATATTTTTGAGAAGATTGGGGAGTTTTGCAACTAAGGCTATGGATATCACATGCCCTGCACCGGAGTCAGAGGCAGGACAGAAACAGGATCTCCGAATGTAGATGCCCTTGTTCATGCGTGGTTTGGACGGACCAGTCATCAGCACTATCTGCAGTGCCTCTATTCACGACTCTCCTAACACTCGCTCCATATGTTGCTGTTACTATTTTGCTTCTCAGCCACTTTACCCCTGATTGTATGCATAGAACTACTCTCATCTATCACTGATATTGCTCTTGTGCATACTGTATATTATTTTATTGATATTGACACTATCTATTTCTGAAAATCCAAGTAACCATTTGACTGTACCGTTTACATCTTCTGTAGAGACCCATCCACTTAGCAAAATATTGATATATACAATTAATATTGACGTGTGGTCGTAACATGATTTTGTGACATACCACGTGACCGTATCAAGTGTTCACCACAAAAATATATGGTGCATGCATCTGTTTATGTACTGTACATGTGCACCTCACTCAGGTTGCATGGCCTTAACCTATGTACTATGTGATAAGTGCGTGTGTAACAGTATGCTAATGAACGGATGTGAAGGCATTTGGGCAGTGGTGTAAAAATACTTTAAAGTACTACTTCATAATTTTTTKGGGGTATCTGTACATTACTTTACTATTTATATTTTTGGCAACTTTTACTTCACTACATTCCAAAAGTAAATGAACTTTTTACTCCATACATTTTCCCTGACACACAAAAGTACTTGTTACATTATGATGGGGAAATTGTCTAATTCAAACACTTATGAAGAGAACCTCTCTGCTGCATTTGATCTGGCAGACTCACTAAACACAAATGCTTTGTTTGTAAATTATGTYTGAGTKTTGGGAGTGTGCCCCTGGCTTTCCRTTAATAAAAAATACAATTGGGCCGTCTGGTTTAATAAGGAATTTGAAATTATTTTTTACTTTTGATACTAAAGTAATATTTTACTTCAGTCATTTTCTAATAAGATATCTTTACTTTTACTCAAGTATGACATTTCAGTACTTTTTCCACCACTGGATGTGGCTAGGGGTATTACTTTTCACATGACTCRTGTCTGGGTAAGCGTCATCAAATATTTATAAAATATTTTTAATCTAGACACTTTCTGTTTACCTGGCATTTTTCATTATTGTAGGCCACTACTTTTACCACTTTTAGTCTTAACTACACTACTCACTGTTTAGCACATGACCTCACATGTGAATCGTTAAAGAGATGGGTGTGGGTGGCTTAAGAGGGCGTGAACAATGCTGAATGGGGGTAGACAAAGGAGAGCTCTCCAGTAGGTACCAAAGCATTCAAAGGCCCTTTTCTCAGAAGTAAGTTTATCAACATTCAAAGCATAGTTACTTTCCCATTGTTCCTCAAAAATGCAGTGTATGATATACCATTTTGTAGCTCTGAGTCTGTACTTTTATCCAATGTAAAAAACCCAATTTCAAATTTTGCTACATAATACCGAATCCAGGTGGTGAGTCACATATTGGCAAATAATGTTCAGTACTGTTTGTGTGTGTGTGATTTCTCAAAGTACAGAATAAAGAATCATCATTAGCAATTAGAATACAATATCAGGATATAGCAATAAAACAATTTTACAAAGAAACGTAATAACACTGCTAAAAAAAATTMAATTGCATTGACAAAATCACGAATATGAGTTATATAACGTTAAGAAACGAGTTGATCTGTTGAACTCCACAAGGGGGCAGGGCAGAACAGAGCTATGCTAAACAGGCCAAATTAAAATAAACCATGGTCATAAGGCCAGGGTAAATTCAAAAGACTAAAGCTAATACTTCTCTGACGCAATTAGCATTGTTTAACAGAGCTAATAGCATAATGTAGCTAGCTACATAAGCACGATTGAGTACAACACCATAAAGGTTATGAAATTAATAACGGTACCCTGCGTGTCCCCGGTTATAAGGAATACACAAAAATKTATTATGCTCCATACATACAGTGAGCTACAGTAGAAATGACATACAGAAACTATTATAACGTAATAAGGCACTTACTTTGATAGAAATGCACACATGTCCAAAGTTAATATCATGTAGTAATGAAAACAACAATTAAGGCGAAGCGGGCACAAGCCGGAAAATGAAAAACTTTGTGCAGACTGGAGATGCGCAAATGTCTGCATACTTGATCTGCGGTAATAATGGGGAAGTTTGTCCGGCCCAGTAATCCCTACAAACTAAATTGTCCACAAAAGTGAAATGGACGACTTTTATGTGAATAAATGAGGCGGAACACACCTCAATTCAAACTGTTGTTAGAAAATCATTTGAAATTGACAAGTTGAAACAGCCACAATTGCATACAATTCAGCATTGTTCACGCCCTCTCAAGCCAGCCCCACCCAACTCTTTAAGGATTCACATGTGAGGTCATGTGCTGAACAGTGAGTAGGGGAAAAGTGGTAAAAGTAGTAGCCTACAAAAAGGAAACATTTCAGGTGAACAAAGTGTCCAGATAAAAATATTTTATAAATATTAGATGACATAGTAGCAATATCAAAAATAGATAGTGTTAATATAAAAAAAGAACAATTGTCAATGCCAGTAGAGAAAGAAAAACGTAATATACAGCATGCACAATAACAATATCAATAACCATATCAGTGATACTGGTGATAGATCAGGTAGTTATATGCATACAATAAGGGGTAAAGTGGCTGAGCAGCAGGATACAAAATAAATAGTAACAGCAACGTGAATAGAGGCACTGCAGATACTGCTGATGGCTGGGAACTCACCCCCCAGTGATGAACTGGTCCGCCCGAACCAAGCATGAACAAGATAATCTATATTCGGAGAGCATGTTCTCTGTCCTGCCCTTGACTTTGGTGCAGGGCATGTGATGTCCATGGCCTCTTCATTGCAAAACTCACTGATCTCCTCAAAAAAATACATTGTCTATCTGTGTCCAGTCCAGGTGGTGCTTGTACAGGCATACCATCTATGGGAGGAAGGACGTCAGCGTAGTGCAGCATCTGAAACCTGGTCCCGACAGTCCAAACGCTCCTTCGCGATAACAACCCCAAGCTCCAAAGCACCGAAGCTGTAAAACAGGAAATAACAAAAACAATTTTAGAACACATTAGAACCTTGCATAACATCAATTCACCTCCCATGTTTAGATAAGAAGAATAACCTCATACAATGCAATGGAAATTATATTCATCTGAAGTGCTGGTACTGCTTGAACTTGGCAGCGGCCTGAAGTACAGAGTCAGGTGTTGTTAGCCAGCCATAGCTTTCCACTAGCACCGTACCATCCTCCAGTCCAACCAGCTGTGGGAGTTGACCCCTGTCACAGTGCTGCCTTCACAACACCAGCAATCTCAGACAAAGTGTTCACTCTTTCTGAAGCGCTGCTTGATGTGGCCCGAAGCACCAGTCGGGCAAACTTGGTGTGGCCTGTGATCAGTAAGTGAATGTCCAGACTGTGGTGAGCTTGTGCATGGTCCGCCAGGCACAATACCAGAGCACAAACTTGTTCTGGCCACTGCAGTTATCACAATTCAGGTCCACACGTGTTTCCCGAACTCCGTAGTTGGTGAAGGATAGTGCAGCTGCAAACAACAGCAAAAGAACATGAATATACATTCAAATTAATTGTCTCTTCCCTGTAGTCTGCCTTTACACAGCTCAGTGAAAGGAATTTGCTTGCTTCCCATATATATATATACTTACAGTAAAACGTTTTAGAACACCTACTCATTCAAGGGTTTTTCTTTATTTTACTTATTTACTATGA